>NW_016908670.1:0-799 GCF_001483705.2 Eufriesea mexicana | reverse complement strand
TTCGCTCCAAGTTAGATTAGGGTACCTTTGATACAGGTAGCACCAGCAGGCTGCGCCACTAGGGCGCATGTCGGGTCTCGATGCGTAGCCACCTCCACGTGGTGAGACCTGGTAATTGGTATCGTTCTCCAAAGAATAATTTTTGGAAACGATACCAAGCTAAGAGCTACGCACAAAGTTTAAGATATTTCCTATCTCTTGTAAATTTTCAATGTTCCCTTTGGAATTTGTGATTAGAGAGTGGGCAATATCTGTTTAAGAGATATTTAAATGAGGAGGAATTAAGCAAACAAGGAGAGTGCAAGTGCTTCCGGTCACCGATTTAATTGATACTCTGCAGGTTTGTAGACATCGTCATGCAGTTTAAGAAAATATATCATTATAGCGGCAATTTCTCAATAGTGTTTGAGATATTTACGATTAAAGTTTCATCACTTCCTTAATTACAGATTTATTTCCATCATTTTACGAGTGCAGTCGTGGTCTAAAAGCGATAGATGAATATTCCTGTGGTAATGGACCGCGGTTCGACTCTCGTCCCATAGTTGGTCGTCTTTTAATCCATTTTTAATTGTGTTCATTTTTCGTGTATGAAAAAGTTGTAAATAAAATTTCTTAATAAAATAATTTATTTTTTACGCTTTCTTATGCTAGTATATATTTATTACAAGATAATAACAATATTATCCAAGATAAATACTTTTCTGTAGCAATCTTATTTACTACAGAAAATACAAAACCCATTGCTTATGTGGGTATTAATTATTAAATTAAATACTGTATATGAATGTTGCCTATA
>NW_016908669.1:0-1074 GCF_001483705.2 Eufriesea mexicana | reverse complement strand
TGGATGTACTGATGTATGTATGTATGTATGTATGGATGAATGGATTGGTGGATGGATGTATGGGTGGATAGATTTATGGATGTATGGATGGGTGGATTTATGGATGTGTGGATGTATGAATGAATGGATAGATGGATGTATGGATGGGTGGATTTATGGATGTGTGGATGTATGAATGAATGGAGAGATGGATGTATGGATGTATAGATGTATGGATCGATGGGTTTATGAATGGGTGCTTGTATGGACGGATGGATGTATGGTTCGTTGGATGTATGGATGGGGGGATGTATGGATGGATGTATGGATAGATGGATGCATGGATGGATGTATGTATGGATGAATGGTTGTTTGGATTGATGGATGTATGGATGGATTGATGAATGGGTGGACGGATGGACGGAAGTATGAATGTACGGATGTATGGCTGTCTGCATGTATGGTTGTATGGATGGCTGGTTGTATCGAATGATGGACGTACGAATGGATGCATTTATGGAAGTATGGATGTGGGGATGTATGGATGAAAGTATGTATGGATGGATGTATGGATGGATAGATGTATGGATCGATGGATGTATTGATGGGTGGTTGTATGGCTGGATGGATGTATGGAAGGATGCGTGTATGGATAGATGAATGTATGGATTGATGGACGTATGGATGGATTGAGGTATGGATGGTTGGATGTACGGATGAATGGATGTACGGAAGAATGGGTGTATGGATGAGTTAAGGTTTGGATGTATGTATGGATGGATGTCTGGATGTATGTATGTATGGATGTATATATGTATTGGTGTATGGAATGAAGCATGTATGGTAGGATGGAGGTATGGTGGATGGATTTGTGGATGTATGGTATGGATGTATGTATGGACGAATGTATGGATGTATGGATGTATGGATGTATGCATGTATGGATGTATGCATGTATGGATGTATGTATGAATGGATGTATGGATTTAAGAATGTATGGATGTATGCATGAATGGATTTATGAATGTACGCACGTATGGATGTACGAATGTACGGATGTACGTATGTATGGATTTATGGATGGACGAATGTATG
>NW_016908668.1:12262-19164 GCF_001483705.2 Eufriesea mexicana | reverse complement strand
GTTTATAGCGCAAAAGAGAAAGTTAGGCTCTCATAACGTACCAAAACGTAACGTAATTGCACGAAACGGATCTATTCCTAACGTGCCGAGGCCACTATTGCTGCCTTCCTCGGAGCCAAACAGGACATATTAGAGGAGAGTAGGGCGCAGAAGTCCACATAACCGCAGTGCATAACACAATAGTCGAATTCACCCTATCCTAAAACAGGCAAACGTAACATAACCGAACGTGTCTTAACACAAACTAACGCGCCGAGGGCACTGTTGCTGGCATCCCCAGAGCCAAGCAGAATATACTAGAGCACAGTATAACGCGGGAATCCACCGAATAGCAGTGTATTGCACAAATGTCGAAGCCATCCTGACCAAACTTTGCGTAACCTAACCTAGCCAGAAGTAACGTGACCCAACATATCGTGCAGCGTCCGCTATGCTGGGCTCCCCACAGCCGAGCAGAGTATAGTATTGTAGTGAAGATCGCAGAAATTCACCGAATAGCAGCGCATGCCGAGAAAGTATAAGTTACTCTATCCTAAACTATCCAAGTGTAACGCAACCAAACGAATCCTAACTTAACCTAATGTGCCGAGAACACTATTGCTGATATCCCCAGAGCCAAGCAGAATATACTAGAGCGCACTAGAGCGCAGAGGGCCACCAAATAGCTGTATATAGCACAAAAATCAAAGATATCCTTAGCTAAACTGACCTAAACCTGCCTAACCTAACCTAACGAGGAATATCAGAACGTACAGAACCGAGGCCTCCATCGGTGGCCACTCCAGAGCCAAGCAGAAGATATTAGAGCACCGTAGGTACGCAGATATCCACCTCACAGCAGTGTATAGCACAATTGTCAAGGCCACCCTAACCACACGTAGCCTAACCTAACTTGGCCAAACGTAACCCAACACAACCTATAGTGCCACGACCGCTATTGCTGGTCTCCCCAGAGTCGAGCAGTGTATAGTAGAGCAACGAAGAGCGCAGAAATCCACAGTATAGCAGTGTATAGCAAAAAAGTCAAAGCTGTAATCTACTTATCTTGCCAAACGTAGAACAACCAAACGCAACCTAATACAGATTAACGTGCCAGACCAATACTGCCGCCATGCAAATAGCCAAGAAGAATGTACTAGAGCACCGCAGACCGCAGAAATAAGCCGAATAGCAGTGTATCGCACAAAAGTCAAAGCCATCCTTACCAAATATGGACAAACCGAAACTAGCCAAACGTAAACTAACAAAACCATACGCGCTACGACCACTGTTGCTGGCCTCCTCCGAGAATAGTGGATGGTAGTACAGCAGATATCGACCGAATAGCAGTGCATAGAACAACGGTCAAAGCCGTCTTAACCAAACTTGGCCTAAACTAACATAGCCAAGCGTAATGTGACACAACCGAACCTGCCACGACGGCTATTGCTGGCCTGCGCAGAGACATGCCGATGCCAGTAGAGCAATGTAGTGCAAAGATATCTACCGAATAGCGGTGAATAGCATAAAAGTCAAAGCTAACACGTCCATAGCTATCCTAACCTAGCCAAACCAAGCGTAATTCAACAGAACCTTGCGTGCCGATGCCAGCATTGCTAGCCAACCCAGAGCCAAACAGCACATACCTCAGCACACTGGAGCGCGGAAATTCAAGACATATCAGGGTATAACACGGTAGTCAAAGCTACGCTATCCTAACCTAACCAACCGTACGTAACCAAACGTAACCTAACACTTCCTAACGTGCCGAGGCCTCTATTGCTGCCCACGTCAGAGCCAAGCAGTACATATTAGGGAGAGTAGATCGCAGAAGACGTTGGAATCGCAGTGCATAGCTGAAAAATCAGTGCTATACAAACCTTACCATTGCTAACATAAATTAACCAAACGTAACCTAACTCAACCTGACATGCCGCGGCCGCTATTTCTGACCTCCCCAGAACAAAGCGGAGCATATTAGAGCACAGTCGATTGTAGATGTCCACCGAAAAGCAGTATGTAGCACAAAAGTCAATGGTACCCTGTCGTAGCCTAAGCAATCGTAGCATTACCAAACGTAACCAAACTCTACCTAACGTGCCGCCGCCCTATTGCTGGCCTCCCCAGGGCCGAGCAAAACATATTAGCGGTGAGTAGAGAGCAGAAATCCATAGAATCGCGATGTAAAGCTGAAAAGTCAAAGATACCAAAGCCTAACACAAACAAACATATCCAAACCTGACTTAGCAAGCGCAACGTAGCGTACCACGACCACAAATTCTAGCCTCCGCAGGGTCAAGCAGATTGGAGTAGAGCTGAGTGTAGGGCAGCAATCCACAGAATGACAGTTTATAGCACGAAAGTCACAGCTACACTATCCTAACCTAACCAAGCGCAACATAACCTAGCGCACCATTACCGAGGACAACCTGCCGAGACAAATACTGCTGGCCACACCACAGGCGAGCAGTATATACAGAGCACGGGAGAGCGTAGAAATCCTAGGAATATCGGTGTACAGCATGAATGTCAATGCTATGCTCGCCTAACCTAACCAATCGTAACATTACCAAACGAACACTGATACAACCTATGCTGCCATGACAACCATTGCCGGCCCCCGCAGAGTCTAGCAGCATACAATAGGGATCAGTAGAGCGCAGGAATCCACCGTATAGCAGTGTATACCACAAAAGTGAAAGCCATCCTACCCAAACATATCCTAACCTAACCAAAGCAAACGTAACGTAACTCAAGCAAACGTGCCCGGAACGTTATTGCTGGCCTCCCTAGAGCGAAGCAGAACATATAAGAGCACAGTAGAGCGGAGAAGTCCACCGAGTATGAGTGTTTAGCGCAAAAGTTAATGCTATCCCATCCCAACGTAAGCAATCGTAACACTACCAAACGTAACAGGCCTCAACCTAACGTGCCACCACCAATATTGCTGGCCTCCCCAGAGACAAGCAGAACACATTAGAGGAGGGTAATCCGCAGATATCCATAGAAATCAACTGTGCAGCAGAGAAGTCAAAGATATCCAAACCTAACCCAGACTAACAGAAGCTAACCCAGCGTAGCCAAACACGATGTAACTTGCCAATACCGCTATTGCTGTACACCCCAGTGTTGAGCAGAGTATAGCAGTGCAACGAAGAGCGGAGGTACCCACCGAATACCGGTGCATATCACAAAAGTCGCTGTTATGCAATCCTAACATAACCAAGCGAAACATGACCAAAGGCAGGTAACTAATCCGAACCTGTCTACACCACTATTGGCGTATTCGCGTAATAGTGTACAGCAAAATGTTAATGCCACAATATCCTAACCTAATAAACCGTAACAAAACCAAACGTAACATAACACAGATTATCCTTCCGCGACCACTGTTGCTGGCCTCCCCAGATTCGAGCTGAGTATAGTAGAGCACAGTAGAGCGCAGGATTCCTCCGAATAACAGTGTAATACGCGAAAGACAATTCTAACCATGCCCAACCCAAACTAACAAATCATAACCAAAGGAGGACCAACTCAACCTTGCGTGTCGAGACAAGTATTACTGGCCTCTACAGGGTCGAGCAGAGTTTGTTAGTGCATTGTAGAGCGCTGAAACCCACCAAATAGCAGTGTATAGCACAAAAGTAAAACATATCATAACCCAGCCGCACCTGAGCTAACCTAACCAAACTTAGAGTAGGTTAGAATATTGCGGGCATCGCCAAAGACAAACAGAATATAATAGAGCACAGTAGGCCACAGAAAGCCACCAAATTACACTGTATAGCACAAAAGTCGGAGATAACCTAAACCAACGTATCCCAGCCAATTCTAACCAAACGTAAACTGACTGAAACTAACGTGCCGCGACCACTATTGCTAGCATTCCCAGCGTCAAGATGAGCACGGCAGGGCACAGCAGAGAGCGGAAATTCGCCGAACAACAGAGTATACCGCGAAAGCCAAATCTGTGCAGAAATATCAAAGGCAAACCTAACCTAACCAAACGTAGCCTAACTCTACCTAACCTACCGGGAACACTACCAGTGGCTTCCCAAGAGGCGAGCAGAGCATGGTAGAGCAATGTAGAGCGTAGGAATTCACCGGACAGCTGTCTATAGTACAAAAGTCACCTCCACCCTCTCCTAACCTAACTAACGTAACATAACCAAACATAACATAACTCCACCGATCGTGCCGTGGCCACTTTTGCTGGCCCCCCACAGGGATAAGTAGAACACGTTAGTGGAGAGTAGAAGGCAGAAATCCATACAATCGCAGTGTATATCTGGAAACTCGAGGCTACCCAAATCTAACACAAACAAACAGAACGTGAGCAAACATAGTTTCGCTCAAGCTTGCGTGCCGAGACCGCTATTGCTTCCGTACCTAGAGCCAAGCAGGACATGCTAGAGCACAGTAGAGCGCACAAATACACGAATTGCTGTGTACAGTACTAAAGTTGGGGCTATCCTAACTATGCACAGCCTAACCCAACTTAACCGAACGCAACGTGACTCAACGAAACGTGCCCATACCACTATTGCTGGCCTCCCCAGAGTCAAGCAGAAAACGCTAGTGCAGTGTAGATTGCAGAAATCCGCAGAATCGCAGCGTATATCAGAAAAGTCAAATCTACCCAAACCTAGCCGAAAACTACTGAAACTCTTCAAACATAGCCTAACTCAGCCTTACGTGCAGAGGCAGCTATCGCTGCCCATCTCAGTGCTAAGCAGAACATACTAGATCAGAGTAGAGCGCAGAAATCGTCCGAATAGCACCGCACGCCAAAAAAATTGGAGCTATCCTGACCAAACATAGCCTAACCCAACGTAACCGAAAGTAATCGGACAAAACATAACGCGTCGAGACCACTATTACTGGCTTTCCAAGGGACAGGCAGAAAATATTAGACCACCGTTGGGCGCAGAAATCCACCCAATATCAGACTGTAGCGCTAAAGTCACAGCTATAATCTCGTAACCTAACCATTGGTAACATAACCAACCGAAACATAGCTCAGCCTAACGTACCGAGAACACTATTGCTGGCCTCCGCAGAGCTGAGCAGGACATATTAGTAGAGAGTAGAACGCTGATATCCAGAGAAACGCAGTGTATATCAGAAAAGTCAGAACTACCTAAACCTCACCGAAACAAACAGAACATAGGCAAACACGGCCTAACTCTACCTATCGTACCGAGACCGCAATTGCTGCCATCCAGAGAGCCAAGCAAGACATACGACGGCACAGTAGTGCGTAGGAGTCCACCGAATTGCTGTGCACACAACCAGAGTTAAAGCTTCACTAACCAAACTTAGCATAACCCAGCCTAGTCGAACGTAACTGACTAACGGTAACGTGCCGAGACCTCTATTGCTGGCCTTTCCCAGAGCCAAGCTGAAAATATTAGATCTCTGCAGGGCACAGGAAACCAGCCAATAGCAGAATATGGCACTAAAGTCGAACCTATCCCCTCCTGACCTAGCCAATCGTAACATGACCAAACGTAAAATAACTCAAGCTAAAGTACTGAGGCCACTATAGCTGGCCTTCCCAGTGCCAAGCTGAAAATATTAGCGCACTGTAGGGAGCAGAAATCTACATAATAGCAGAAGATAGCACTAAAGTCAAACCTATCCTCTACTAACCTATCCAACCGTAACATAAGCGAACGTAAACTAACTCAACCTAACGTGCCGCGAACACCATTGCTGGCAGAGATCCATGGAATCGCAGTGTATATCGGAAATTCAAAGCTACCTAGGCCTAGCCCAAACCAACAGAACATAATCAAATATAGCTCAACACTTCATAACCTCCCGAAGCCGCTATTGCCGCCCCACACCCCAGTGCCAAGCAGGACATGCTAGAGCACAGTAGAGATAAGAATTTAACCGAATATCAGTGCACAGCACAAAAGTTAAGGCTATCCTAACCAGACTTAGTTTAACCCAACCTAATCGAACGTAACCTCACCATGCGTAACGTGCCGAGGAAACATTTGCTGGCCTTCCCTGGCAAAGCTGATATCATTACCGCACCGCAGGGCGCAGAAATCCGCCTAATAGCGGACTAAAGCACTGAAGTCAAAGCCACCCTCTCCTAACCTCACAAATCGTAACATAACCAAACGTAACCTAACTCAACCTAACGAGCCGCGACCACTGTTGCTGGCCGCCCAAAATCCGGGCTGGGCAGATTAGTGGAGAGTAGAACGCAGAAAACCATGGAATCGCTGTGTGTTTCGTAAGGGTCAAAGCTACCTGGGCTCAGCCCAATCCAACACAAAATAAACAAGCATAGCTCAACTCAACCTATCCTGCCAAAGCCTCTACCGCTGCCCCCCCCCCAACTGAACCAAGCAGGACATGCTGGAGCACAGTATATCCCAGAAGATCACCGAAGAGCTGTGTACAGCACAAAAGTTAAAACTATGCTACCCAAACTTAGCCTAACCCTACCTAACCGAACGTAACATGACAAAACGTAACGTGCCGAGACCACTATTGCAGGCCTTCCCAAAGGAAAGCTGGAAATATTAGAGCACAGTAGAGCGCAGACATCCACCTAATAGCAGACTATGGCCCTAAACTAAAACCTATCCTCTCCTAATCTTACCAATCGTAACATAGCCGAACGTAACCTAGCACAAGCTAAAGTGCCGCGGCCACAATTGCTGGCCTGTCCAGAGCCCAGCAGAACACACTAGTGGAGAGCAGAACGCAGGAACCCATAGAATCGCAGTGTATATCGGAAAGATCTAAGCTACCTAAGCCTAACCCAAACTTACACGACATAGCCAAACATAGCATAGCTCAACCTAACGTTCCGTGACCGTCACTGCTGCCAGCCCCAGGGCCAAGCAGAACATACTAGAGCACAGGAGAGCGCAGGAATCCACCGAATAGCAGTGTTCAGA
>NW_016908668.1:3267-11418 GCF_001483705.2 Eufriesea mexicana | reverse complement strand
CCTTACCCGAACCAGCAGAACATAGCCAAACATAGCCTATCTCAGACTAACCAGCCGAGGCCGCAATTGCTTCCCTCACCGGAGCCGAGCAAAACATACTAGAGCACAATACAGCGCAGGAATCCACCTTAGAGCAGTTTACAGCACAAAAGTTAAAGCTATCCTGACCAAACTTGTCCTAACCCACCATAAACGAACGTAAGCTGACTAAACACAACGTGCCGCCACCACTACGGCAGCCCCCCCCCCCAGAGTCGAGAAGGACACATTAGTGGGAAGTGGAGCACAGAAATCCATAGAATCGCAGCGTTCATCAGAAAAGTCAAAGCTACCCACACCCAACTAAAACCAGCGGAACATAACCAAACAGAGCCTACCTAAAACTAACATGCCCAAGCCGCTATTGCTGCCCTCCCCAGAACGACGCAGGGCATACTAGAGGACAGTAGAGCGCCGAAATCCAACGTATTGCAGTCTGTAGTACAAAAGTTAAAGCTACCCTGACCAAACTTAGCCTAACCCACCAAAACCGGCCATAACCTGACTCAGCATAACGTGCTGAGACAAATGTTGCTTTCACTAGCAGAGCCAAACTGAAAATATAGGAGTACTTTATTGCACAGGTATCCACTAAATGGCAGACTATTGCACTAAAGTCGAAGCTGTCTCCTACTAACCTATCTAAACTTAACATAGCCGAACACAACCTAACTCAATTTTTCGTGCCTCGACCACTATTGCTGGCCTGCCCAGAGCCATGCAGGACACACTAGAGCACAGTTGAGTGCAGAAATCGGCGGAAGATCTGTGCACAGCACAAAAGTCAAATCAGCCTCTCCTAACCTAGCCTAACGTAACTTACCCAAACGTAACATAACACATCCTAACATTCCGAGACCACTATTTCTAGCCCCGACAGATACAAGCAGAATGTACTAGAGCAGTTTCGTGCGCAGGAATCCACCGCATTGCAGTTAAGAGCGCAAAAGCTGCAGATATCCTAAACTGACCTGGCTAAGCATAACATAACCAAACACCGCATAGCTTAACATTACGTACGCGACAACTGCTCCTGGCCTCGCCAGAGCCAAGCAGAATACAATAAGCCGCGTAGATCTCAGAAACGCAAGGAACAGCTGTGTAAAGCCAAGAGTCGTGGTAGTCTATCCTAACCTAGCCAAACGTAACACACGCAAACGGAGCCCAATACAATCAATCATGTAGAGCGTAGAAATCCACCGAATAGCAATGTATATTACAAAAGTCGAGGGTATCGTGACCTGACCTTGCGTAACCTAACCTAGCCAAACGTAGCATAACTGAACGTAACGTGCCGAGAACACTGCTGCTGGCATCGCCAGAGCCAAGAAGAATACAGCAGAGCACAGTAGATCACAGAAAACCACCGAAAAATGTATAGCACGAAAGTCTAATCTACACTGACCAAACATAGGCAAGCCTAACCTTGCCAAACATAACCTATCACAACGTAACGTTCCACGACCACTATTGCTTGACTCTCCAGAGTCGGGCCGAGTACTGAAGAGCAATGTGGAGCGCATAAATCCACCGAATAGCAGTGTACAGTACAAATTCAAAGAAATCCTAACCATGCCTTCGTAACCTATCCTAAGGAAACGTAACATAGCTCAACGTTACGTGCCGATACCACTATCAACTGGCCACCGCAGAGCCAAACAGAACATATTGGGAGTCGGTAGGGCGCACAAATTCACCGAATGGCTGTGAATGGCACGGAAGTCTAATCCGTTCTGTCCAAACGTATCCAAACTTATCACATGCAAACGTAGCCTAACAAAGCTCAACGCGCCGAGACCGCTATTGCTGGCCTCCCCAGAGCCAAGCAGAAAATATTAGAGAGCACCAGAGTGCAGGTATCAGTGGATAGCAGTGTAGAGCACAGATGTCTGAACTACACTATCCTATCCTTACCATAACGTAATACGACCAAACGTGCCATAGCTCAATCTAACGTGCCGAGGCAACCATTGCTGGCCTCCCTAGAGCCAAGCACAAAATACTAGCGCACAGCAGAGCACAGAAAACCAACGCATTGCAGTGAATAGCATAATAGCCGAAGGTATCCTGGTCTAACCTGACCAAATCTAACCCAACAAAACGCAGTATGACCCAACATGACGTGCCGCGACCACGGCTCCTGGCCTCACCAGAGCAAAGCAGAGTGAGGTAGAGCAGAGTAGATCACAGAGTTACACCGAAAGCAGTGTAAATCACAAATGTCAATGTAGCGTATCCTAACCTGGCCAAACGTGACAGACCCAAACGTAACGCAACTCAGCCTAACTTGAAGAGACCACCATTGCTCGCCTCCACAGAGAAGGGAGTAATGTACCAGTGCACTATATAGCTCAGAAATCGGCCGCATTTCCGAGAATAGCCTGAAAGCCGTGGATGACCTGTCCGAGCTTGACATAACCTAACCTAACCAAGCGTAAAGTAACTCAACCTAACTTGCCGTGATAACTATCGCGGGCCTCCCCAGAGCCAAGCAGATGTCATTAGAAAACAGTAGAGCGCAGAGGTCAGCCGAATAGCAGTGTATAGCACAAGAGTCAAAGCTACCATCTCCTAATATATCCGACAATAACATGATCGAACGTAGGCTACCTCAACATAACGTGCCGTGGCCGCTGTTGCTGGCCTCCCCAGGGCAAAGCAGAATGTAGTAGAGCAACAGTGTATAACGCGAAAGTCGAAGCTACCCTTACCGAACAGAGCCAACCTAAACTAACCAAACTTGACATAACTCAACTTACCGTGCCGAGACGACTATTGCTGGCCTCCACATGACGAAGCATAGAATATTAGAACATACTAGAGCTCAGAAATGCGCGGACAGGTGTGTATAGCACAAAGTCTAGACCATCATATCCTAATCTCCCAAGCGTAACGAAACCGACCGTAGCATAGCTTAACCTAACGTGCCGAGAGCACAATTGCTGGCCTCCACAGAGCCAAGCAGAAAACACTAGAGCACAGCAGGGCGCAGAAATCCCCCGCATTGCAGTGTATAGCACAAAAGTCGAACATACCCAGACCTAACTTGGCCTAACCTAACCTACGCAAACGTAGTGTAGCCCAACACAACGCGACGAGACCAATGTTGCTGGCCACCCATTGATACAAAAGTTAACGCTACCCTCACAAAACTTAGCCTGACCCAACATAACGGAACTTAACCTGACTCAACCTAACGAGCCTAGACCTCTATTGCTGGCCATGCCACAGCCATGCTGAAAGCATTAGATCAACGTAATGCGCAGAAATCCACCTAATAGCAGACTATAGCGCTAAAGTCATAACTACCCTCTCATAACCTAACCAAGCGTAACAGAACCAAACGTACCCTAACGAAACCTAACGTGCCACGACCACTGTTGCTGTCCTCCCCAGAGTCAACCGGATCACGTTAGTGGGTGTAGAACGCAGAAATACATATAATCTCAGTGTATAACAGAAAAGTCTAAGCTAGCAAAACGTTTCCCAAGCCAACACAGCATATCCAAACGTCGCCCATATCAACCTAACGTGCAGGGACATCTATTGCTGCCCTAAACACAGCCAAGCTGGAAATACTTGAGCGCAGTAGAGCTCGGAACTCCACCGAATAGAAGTGTACGGCACAAAAGTTAAAGCTATCATGACCAGACTTAGCCAAACACAACCGCAACTTGCGTAGCCCGACTCAATTTTACGTGCCGCGTCCACTAATGCACGCCTTCCCAGACCCAAGCTGAATGAATTAGAACACAGCAGGGCGCAGGAATCCACGTAATAGCAGACTATAGCACTAAGGTAGAAGCTATCCTCTCCTAACATAACAAATCGTAACATAACAAAGGGTAACCTATCTCAAACTAACGAGCCTCTACCATGATTGCTGGCCACTACAGACCCAAGCAGAACACATTAGCGGAGAGTTAAGCGCAGAAATCCATAGAATTTCAGTACGTATCACAGAAGTCAAAGCTACCCAAACATGACCAAAACGAACAGTATATAACCAAACATAGCCTAAATCGACCTAGCGTGCCTAGACCGCCATTGCTGCCCTTCCCAGAGACAAGCAGGGCACACTAGAGCACAGTACAGCGAAGAAATCTAGCGAATAGCAGCGTACGGTGCAAAAGTTACAGCTATCCTAACCAAACATTGCCAGACACACCTAACCGAACGTAACATGTCTCAGCATAACGTGCCGAGATCACTACTGCTGGACTTCCCAGAGCAACGCTGAAAATATTAGAACACTGTAGGGCGCAGAAATCCACCTAATAGCAGACCATAACACTATAGGCTAGGCTGTCCTCTCCTAACCTATAGAACCGTAACATAACCAAACATAGCCCAACTCAACCGAAAGTGCCACGACCACTATTGCTGGCCTCACCAGAGTCAAGAGGAACACGATAGTGGAGAGTAGAACGCAGAAATCCATATAATCGCAGTGTGAAACAGAAAAGTCAAAGCTACGCAAGCCTAACCCAAACCAACAGGACGTAACCAAACATAGCCTGACTCGACCTAACGTGCCGACACTGCTATTATTGCCTTCCCCAGAGTCAAGCAGGGCATTCTAGAGCACAGTGGAGCGCAGTAATCCACCGAATAGCAGCGTACAGCGCATAAGTTGAAGCTATCCCAACCAAGCTTCTCCTGACATAACCTAATCGAACGTGACATTACACATCCCAACGTGACGAGACCACTAATGCTGGCTTTTCCAGAGCCAAGCTGAAAGTGTTAGGGTACATTTGGGCGCAGGAATCCACCTTATAACAGACAGTAGCACTAAACTCAAAGCCATCCTGTCCTAAGCTAACCAACCGCAACATAACCGAGCGTATCATAGCTCAAACTAACGTGCCGCGAACACTATTGCTGGCTTCCCAAGGGCCAAGCAGTACATACTAGAGGACAGTGGAGTGCAGAAGTCCACCGAACAGCAGTGTACATCGCAAAAGTTAAAGATATCCTGACAATGCTTAGCCTGACCTAACTTAACCGAACGTAAACTGACACAGCCTATCGTGCAGAGGCCACTATTGCTGACCCTCCCACAGTCAAGCTGAAGTCATGAGAGCGCTCTATGGCGCAGGAATCCGCTTTCTAACAGACTATGGAGCTAAAGTTATAGCTATCCTCTCCTAACATAAAGATTTGTAACATAACCAAACCTACCCTAGCCTACAACAGCGTGCCGCGGCAGCACTTACTGGCCTCCCCAACGACAAGCAGGTCATCTTAGAGGGCAGTAGAGCGCGGAAGTGCACCGAATAGCAGCGCACAGCACAAAAGTTGAAGCTATCCTGACCAAACCAGACCTAACCTAACCCAGCAGAACGTAGAACAGCTAATCCTAACGTGCCGATACATCTGTTTCTGGCCACCACAGAGCCATGCAGATAATGTTACTCCACAATAAAGTGTAGAGATCCACCGAATTGCGTTTTCTAACACAAAAGTCAAAGCCATCCAAATCAAACGTAACCTAACCTGACATAACCAAATGTAACATAACTCAACCAATCGTGCCGCGGCCCGTATTGCTGGTCTCCCCAGAGTCCAGCAGGGTATACTAAAGCAACGAAATGCGCAGGAATCCACCGAATAGCAGGGTATTGCGCAAGTGCAACATAACCAAACGAGCATAACCCAAACTAACGTGCCTACAACCCCATATCTTACCCCTCGAGGGCAAAGCAGGGCATCATAGAGCACTGTAGGACGCAGATTTCCGCCGAATAGCAGTTTATAGCACAAAAGTTAAAGCCATTTTTTCCGAACCTAACAAATCGTGACGTAGCCAAGCGTAACATAACTCAATGTAACGTACCGTGACCACAACTGCTCGCCTCCCACATTCGTGCATGGTATTGTAGAGCACAATACGGTGCCGAATTCCACGGAATAACAGTGTACAACAGGAAGGTTATTGTCATCCGAACCTAACACAAACGAACGTATCCTAACCAACCGCAGCATAACACATCCTAACGTTCCGAGACCGCTATTGCTGGCACCCCCACAGACAAGCAGAGCATAATCGTCGTGCGCAAACTTTTCTGCATAATGTAGGAGGAAAGATTCTTTTGGAACGCTATAGCCATTGCATTGCAATAGAGTCTGACTGGAAAGTGCAATTTTAATGACATTTTCGACTACCATTCCACTGCATTTCGAATAAGATATTCGAACGTGACCTAGTATATTCTGCTGTGCTCTGGTGAGGTCAGCAATAGTGGCCTAGGCAAGTTTGGATGAGTTACGATACGCTAGGTAGGTATTATTATGGTTGCTTATGTTAGGCTCAGATAGCAACGACTTTTGTGCTCTATATTGCTATTCGGTGCATTTCTGCGCTCTAATGCGGCCAAACATGTTCTGATTTGCTATCGGAACTCAGTAATAGCGGTCCTACCACGCTAGATTGAGTTTGGTTAAGCTTGGTCATGTTACGTTTGGCTAGGTTAGGATAGGATATCCGTGACTTTTGTTCTATACACTGCTATTTGGTCTGTTTATGCGGTCTACTGTGCTCTAGTATGTGCTGCTAGGTTCTGGGGAGGAGTGCAATGGCCGCCTCGGCAAGCTAGGTTGAGTTAGGTGACGCTTGTCTTGGCTAGGTTAGGGTACGTTTGTTAGGGTAGCTTTGTTTTTCCTGCTATACACTGCTATCCGGTCGATATCCTCTCTATCCATTGCTCGTCTACACTCTGTTAAGCCTTCGTGATGGCAGCAATAGCGGCTGTGGCACTTCATGTTGCGTCCGTAGCGATCGCTTTTATTACGTTTTGTCAGGTTAGGATAGAATATCTTTGACTTCTGCGCTATACACAGCAGTTCGGTGAATGCCAGAGCTTTACTTTTCTCTAATATGCTCTGCTTGGCGCTGCGGATGCCAGAAACGGTGGTATCAACACGTTAGGTTGAGACAGGCTTCGCTTGGCTAGGTTAAGCTGTGTCAGGCTAGGTTAGGTTGTGTCTGACTTTTATGCTTTGCACTCCAGTGCGGCTGATTTCAGCGCCCTGCTCGTGCTGAGATAACTATCGCTGCCTTCCCCATGGCCAAGCAGAACATATTCGAGCAGAGCAGAGCGCAGAAATCCAATGAATCGCAGTGTATACCAGAAATGTCGGATCTATCCGAATCTAACCAAGGCTCACATAACCTAACCAAACGTATCATATCTCAGCCAAACCGGCCGAAACCACCATTACTGTCTTCGCCAGGGCGAAGCAAACCATACTAGAGCACAGTAGAGTGAAGAGGTGCTCCGAAAAGCAGTGTATACCACGAGAGTCAAGGTTATCCGAGCATAACCCAAGCAAACGCAACCAAACCTAACGTAGCCTAACACAACCTAGCGTTCAGAGTCCACTACTACTGGCCTCCCCAGATTCGTGCAGAGTATAGTGGAGCAATGAAGTGCGCAGAAACACACCGTGTTGCACTGTGTAGCGCAAAAGTCGAAGATATCCTAGCCTAACGTAACAAATCATTATACAACGAAACGTGACCTAACACAACTTAACGTGCATAGACCACTATTGCTGACCTTCCCGGAGCCACGCAGTATATAATGGAGCACATTAGAGCGCAGTAATCCACCGCATTGCAGCGTTTAGCACAATACTCACAGATAACGTAACCTAATCTCTCCTAACCTGACCTAACCGTACATATCTTAACTGAACATAACGTGCCGAGAATATTCTTTCTGGCCTCCCCCGAGCAAAGCAGAGCATATCAGAGCAACACAGATCTCAGAAATCCACCAAATAGCAACTTGCAGCTCAAAAGTCAAAGATACCCTAACCTAACCATTTCTTTCACGTGGGGGAAATCTTCCAAAGGTACCCGGCCCCCTTAGGGGAGGGGGCGGGGTTATGTGGGATTTCTAACCACTAAAACCCCCACGATGGCCAGCCCTTCACATATCGGTGCGCCCTAGACTTCGCGGCGACGCAATTGCCAGGACGCCCCCACGACGCAACCGCAGTTCCCACCCGGCGCGACGAGTAATCGCACCCGAAACGATCACGTCCATGCGCGCGACACGGGTCGTTTACAGGCACACACACACACACACACACACACACACACAC
>NW_016908668.1:0-1226 GCF_001483705.2 Eufriesea mexicana | reverse complement strand
GCTTGCCCGCCTCGTCGAGCAGGCATATCGGCCGATATGCCTTCGGAGAGTTCGGGGGCTTCCCTAGCTTCGGGATCAGCACGACCCTCGCTCTCTTCCAAAATGCGGGGAAGCGACCGGTCCTGAGGCAGCTGTCGAACAGCCGTCGCACACGGTCGCCCCGCGCTTCGAGAGCCAGTGCAAATTCTCGGCCTGGGATGCCGTCCGGTCAGGGGGCGGTGCTCCTCGCCCCCACCCTGACGACCGCACGGCACAACTCCTCGCGCGAGACCCCCAGCTCGTCGGACCACCCGACCAGTTCCGACCGCACTGCTGCGGGATGCACCCGATCCGCCGCCACCACAGGGAAGAGGGTATCGATCACCCGCCGCAGGAGCTCGGGGTCCATACGCTCGGTCACGGGGGGCGCCCATGCCCTTAACTTCCCCAATACTAATTTATGGGGGCGTCCCCACGGATCGCTTTCGAGCGTCGAGGGTAGTTCGTCCCATTGCCGAGTTTTGGCTCTGCGAATCTCCCTCCGGAGATCGCCCACCGCGGACCGGTACCCGCGATAGAGACGCGCGATTTCCTCGGCGGACACCGCGCGTCGTCGACGACGCGCCCTAGTGTACTGGCGCCGGGCGAGCACGCAGAGCTCCCGGAGCTGCGCGATTTCAGCCGACCACCAATGCACTGCACCCCGCGAAGGTGGCTCCATCACGCGCGGCATGGCGACGTCGCACGCGCGCGTCATGTCAGCCCTTAGCCGCTCCGCCCCTAAGCTTGCTTCGTCGTTTTCGCGCCCAACCGCCCCATCCGCCCAGGCGACGACCTGGACATCCGCGGCGAAGAGGTCGCGGTCGAGGCGCCCTAGCGCCCATCGCGGCGCTGTGGTGTGCTTCCCGCTGGGTGGTTCCAGACCGGTGCGAAGAGTGACGGCAGGCATCATGGTGATGTGGAGGTGGTCGCTGTGCGTTTCCACCTCCACCGCCACCCTCCAGCCGGTGACCCGCCGCACAGCTGCCAGCGATGCGAACGACAAGTCTACGATGGACGTGCCGTTCCACCGAACGCACGTGCTTACTGATCCCCGATTGAGCAACCGGAGATCCTACCCCGCGGCCCAATCTTGCAGGGCCTCTCCCCGAGCGTCTGTTTGCGGGGAACCCCACGCCGCGGATTGGGCGTTGAAGTCCCCCAGGGCCAGAACCGGATGAGCCATGCGTCCACTAAGGAAACCTCCG
>NW_016908667.1:0-525 GCF_001483705.2 Eufriesea mexicana | reverse complement strand
GCTATCCTGACCTAACCGAACCAATCGTATCGTAACCAATCGCAACCTGTCCCGACCTAACGCGCCAAGGACACTACTGCTGACTTCTACAGAGCTCAACCAGAATACACTAGAGCATAGTAGAGCGCAGAGGTCCCCCGCACTGCAGTGTAATACACAAAAGACAAACATATCCTAACTTAACCTGTACTAACATAACCTATCCGAACCAAACCTAACCTGACCATACGTAATCTATCTCATTCTAGCGTGCCGCGAACAGTATTTATGGCGTCCGCATAGCCAAGCAGAGCATATTAGAGGAGAGTAGAGCGCTGATATCCATGGAATCACGGTGTGTAGCAGAAATGTCGAAGCGACCCTAACATAATCAAAGCAAACGTGATATACACAAGACGCACCATACCTCAACGTAATGTGACGAGACCAATATTATTGGCATCCCCAGAGCCAAGCAGGATGCAGTACAGCACTGTAGAGCGCAGAAGTCCACCGCATTACACTGTACATGGCCGAAATCACAGA
>NW_016908666.1:0-297 GCF_001483705.2 Eufriesea mexicana | reverse complement strand
ATGTATGGATTGATTTTCGGATGTATGAATGTATGGTTGTATATATGTATGGTTGTATGTACGAATGTACGTATGGATGTATGTGCGGGTGCATGTATGTATGCATGTATGGATGTATGGAAGGATGGATGTTTGGATGTATGGATGTATGTATGGATGTTTGTAAGGTTGTATGTATGGATGGACGGAGGTGTGGAAGGATGGATGGATGTATTGTTGGATGTATTTATGGTAGGACGGAGGGATCGGTGGCTCGACGGAGGATTGAATGGACGGACAGATGGACGGATGGACGGA
>NW_016908665.1:0-546 GCF_001483705.2 Eufriesea mexicana | reverse complement strand
TGATATCATCTGATCTGACCTGACCTGACATGACCTGGGCTGACCTGACCTGACCTGACCTGAGTAGACCTGACCTAACCAGACCTGACCTGGCCTGACCAGCCTCAACCTTGCCTGGCCTGACATGACCTGATGTGACCTGACATGACATGATCTGATCTGAAGTGAACTGGCTTGAACTGACCTGACCTGACCAGACATGGTCTGGCCTGGCCTGACCTTACCGGACCTGACATGACCTGACATGGCATGACCTGAACTAACCTAACTCCTGACCTGGGCTGACCTTACCTGACTGATCTGACCTGACCTGACCTGATCGTATATTATCTGGCCTGGCCTGGCCTGACCTGAACTGACCTGAATTGACAGCATCTGTCCTGACCTGACCTGACCTGTCCTGAATTTAACCGGCCTTACCTGACCTGACATGTCCTGACTGACCTAACCTGACCTGACTGACCTGACCTGACCAGGCCTGGACTGACCTTACCTTATCTGACCTGACCTGACCTGACATGACCTGATCTAACTTGACCTGACCCT
>NW_016908664.1:1704468-1836709 GCF_001483705.2 Eufriesea mexicana | reverse complement strand
GAGCCGACGGGAAACAACGCAGTGGCCTGTCACACACCCCCGCACTTCCGGCACTATTTTTCGAGAACGAGCACTCCGATTCGAAAAAAACACATTGATTCTGATAGAGGAAAGCCATGTTTACGAAAGTGGATAGAACATTTATTATCAGCAGTCCCTACAGCGCAAAGATAAGAGCCGACGTGAAACTACGAAGTACCCTCTCACACACCACCGCACATCCAGCTCTATTTTTCGAAAACGAACACTCCGATTCGAGAAAAAGTCATTAATTCCGATAGAGAAAAGCCTATTTTACGGAAGTAGATAGAAAATTTCTTATCAGCGGTCCCTATATTGCAACGATAAGAGCCGACGGGAAGCTACGCAGTGGCCTGTCACACGCCCCCGCACTTCCGGCACTATTTTTCGAAAACGAGCACTCCGACTCGAGAAAAAGTCACTGATTCCGATAGAAAAAAGCCTATTTTACGAAAGTAGATTGAAAAATTGTTATCAGCAGTCCCTATTTCGAAAGATATGCGCCAACGGGCATCTACGCAGTACGCTGTAATCGTAATTCATATTATATAAACGATAATGTATAGCCTCTAGCACATTTTGATGACCACTTGTATTTCCTTCACTATATTTTTCAATTGATTCTAGAAAATCAATGAAAAATTAGGAAAACCACTATAATGCTGGCTATTCCGCGCAATGTGGACCAAATTTTCGATATATATGATTTTTGGATAATAGAAACCTGTAATCTACAATCGATGATAGGTGCCTATAGTACCGTGTTATACGCGTCGCACTCTGGCCACTTTATTCTGCATATGTATTGTTTCAAGATACGCAGTCACACCATTTCGTTCTACACGTGTATTGTTACTGTTTTCGCATCATATAACTTCACTTCTTTCCACATGTGGTATATGACCATCACACACATGTTTACAATTAGGTATCCTGATCTTGATATATTTGTCACAATTCCTTAAACTTTTGCTGTGTGTGGCACATTGGCAAATATTCCGACAATGTTGCAAACGTAACCTATAGTTCCAATGTTCGAAAATAATAACGGACACTGAGCATTATTGTTATTGAATTAATATTTCACTGGTTGCCACAATTAAAATGTCTATCTGTGATAACGCGACTTCACGAAACATTTCATGGAGATACAGAACATTTCACTTTAATACGCGAAAATATTCCGCCACGTGTTACCGGTTTGTTCGATTCGGAATCGACTAAAGGTTGACAGTGATTGGACAAGCTATTCACTTTTTTTCGCGGGAAGATGCTTCATCTTTGAAATACCCATATGCTAAGGTATCGATGTAGAATATCAAACGATGTTTTTTATGTTGATTAATGTCAATAAAGTGAATATATTTCTGTTTCGAAAATGACAAGTTAAGGAATGATTAGTCTCCATTACAAAAACGTTGTAAATTAATATAATTAAGAATAAAAATATAATATATAGTAACATATATTATATATTAGTTACAAAATTTGTTATTTATCTAGTTTTCATTTATAATAATTTATTAAATTAAATTCTTTAATTGATTTATTTATTGCTCACTTTGAATAATTTATGTAACTTAATTATTTATTTTTCATTTTTAATCATTTTTACATTCAGATTTCATTTCTTAGGTTTCTGTTCTTATCCCAAATTCAAGATAATACTCCATTGTGGCCCTTAAATATCTCAATATTTTCTTCGATCCATTCATATTCATCAGTTTTGATTCATTATTAAAATGTAAAATGCATCCTACTGCAAATGATTGTATTGAAATACATGAGATACCCTGATAATTCTTGATATTAGTTTATCTTGCGTCTTCTGCTGTTCCTTACATCCACTGAGGTTGATGTAGCATTCCGTTCCCTTATTCCTTAGAATTCCAACAATTTTTCTGTATAGTTTCTTAAATACATATGGATTTTTCCATCACTCTGATCCATTTACATACTCAAAATTGTTCCAACTTTCCCCAATAATTTCAAAATTCATTTTTTGTTTTATTGCTTCCATGGTTTTTCTTTTATATTCTTTATTGCTTATTATTATAACCATGTCATCTAAGTGTACTCCACAGTATAGAAATCTATGATTTTCCACTTTGCAAAGTAAACATGGATTTTCCTTTGTCTGGTGCAATCCTTTTTTGATTAATACATCAATAAGATATTTGTTCCAAGACTTTTCTGTCGATTGTAATCCATAAATCCAACAATTTTTAATTCATCATTCTTCTTATATCATTTCTTGTTTTCATTCTATAATATCTAAGCCCCATTCATTGTTTTATTGAATTTCACATCACATTTATTCTTCACTTTGTCCTTTCTTAGTCAGTATATTCTATATGTATTATTTGGTACATATCCTAATAATATTTCTTTGTAAGTTTTTGGTTCAAATTTGTGTACTGAACCCCCTTTATTCAACCCATAGACAATGCTAACAAATCTTTTCACATACCCTGTGTTTGGCTTTCTCCCATACTAATCTTCATAAGGAGTTCTTTAATGAACAGTTAACTTTGTTCTGTTTTTTATATGGACAGCTGTACTCACTACTTCTGCCCAAAAATACATTGGTAAATCTGGATCTATCATACGTGTCCTTGTCATCTCTATGGTGGATTTGTTCTTCCTCTCAGCAACTCCATTGCACTGCGGTATCCCAGTTGGAATCAAATCATGATTTATTTCATTTTGATTTAACCAAACCTGGAGGTTTTGTTCCACAAATTCACCTTCATTGTCTCTGCATATAAGTACTTTTCAACTTTTTGACAGATTGATTTTCTTTTAATATCACCAATCTTTTTATTTCCTTAACTGTCTGACTCAATTACTCTTGAATGTTCTTCAGCAGTTAAGACGTATCTTTTACCTCCTTTTGACATTGGCTTTATTGGCCCAATCAAGTCGATGTGTCACAGCTCTATTAGTTTTGCTGCTTTTATGGTTTCCAAGTTCCTATGGATATTTTTACAGTTTTCTGCCTTAATGCAACATTTACAGTTTATATTCAATTTATCTTTTGGAAACTGTGTGGATACATAGACTGATATGTGAAGTCATATTGGAAGAGGAGGTGAGAAAGATTGTTATGTGTAACAAATTGAATGCGATAAATGCAGAAAATTAAATCTAACAAGGAGAGTGTTAGTTCTTCGGGTCATTGATTCAGTTCTAACTTTACAGATTTGTAAATTTAGTCATACAGTTCAAGAAAATGTACCATTATAAAGCCAACTACTCAAAAGTTTTTGAAATATTTATGCTTATAGCTTTATTATTCTTAACTACATATTTCTTCTGAATAGTTATCCTAGTTTACAAAGTACTATTATAGTCTAATGGCGACGTCAGGAAATTCCTACCCTGGTGACTACGGTTCGATTCCGTGTATAATTAATAATTTCTTCCATCTATTTTTTATTTTGTATTAATTTTTTGCCAATGAAAACGTATATTTAAATAAATTATAAATAAAATTGTTTTATAAAAAAATAATTATTGTTAATTACAACAATGGTACTTATTGTAGAAACAGGGAAAGCGTAGGTCACATCAACATTTTGCACATCGAATAAGTGGAATATTATTACACGAACATCTGCTGTTTGTTAATAAGTCTTTTGGAAAACAGACTTGATTAATATTTATAAAAAATGTCAAATATATACTAGCATGAGAAAGCGTAAAAAGATAAATTTTTTTATTAAGAAATTTTATTTACAATTTATTTAAAATTATTATATATTTGTTTTCACGAACGAAAAATTAATACAAAATAAAAGTAGGTTGAAAAAAAAAAAATTAATTACGGACGGGATCGAACCTTAGGCTACCAAGCGTTGCAATTTTCGGATGTCCATTAGATCACGTTACTTGACAATTATTCGAAATAAATCTGTAAATAAGGCAATAATAAAACTTTAATCATAAATATTTAAAAAATTATCGAGTAGCTGTCCTAATAATGATATATTTTCTTGAACTCTGTGACGAAATCTATAAAACTGCAAAGTTTCAACTAAATCCATGACCCGAAGGACTTGCACTCTCCTTGTAAGTGTACTCTATCGACGCTCATTATTTTCCCGGAGGAGTGTCAGATCGCGACCAGCGCTCGATAAGCGAGCAATGCGTGTCTTATCCTTCTGCCTTTCTCGCGTGCCCGCGAATCGGTGTACCGATCTTGCCGACACACGCAGGTTGCCTCGGTCCTCGTTCCACGCGACGATTTCGTGTAAACGGCGCCACGGTTAAGGGTCGGTTACACAAGGAGTACTAGAGTTACACTTGGAAATCGAGCGTCTAGCGGCACGCTCTCGCCGCGCGCGTGGGCGAGGATCGCGCGATCTTTGCGCTAGAAAGTCGCGTTTCTTGCGAAGTCTTCGCGTGCGGGGGTGTTGCTCGTCGGTAACGCGGAGGAACGGTTTCTTTGAAGGGAGTCCGGGTGGGAGAGGTCTTCCGAGGAGATTGGATCGGGATTTTTCCAGCAATTACGGTAATTCTCGACTAAGTTTCAGTGCAGTTAGCTCGCTTAAATTTCCACCGTCTCGTTATCCCTACGCCATTTTATTTCTTCAGCTGAGGGAAATTTTAAAATGTCGGTGGATAGATAGACTACAGGAGCGAGCCTTTTTAACTCCCAAAGATATTCTCCAGAAATTCTTCTTTTTATCAAATTGCGATACTTATGATGACTTTTGCTCACTTCCTTTTGAAATAAAATAACACTTTAAGGGAGACTAAAAGTCATTAAATTCTTGAAGACTGTCGTTACAATCTTCGAAATTGGTATAATAAATAGGAAAGGGTATCACAAGCTTTCCACGCGAATTTGATATCTCCAGTGTTCCATACGTCACCGCTAAAGAAACGAAGCTTAATCTAAATTTGAAAAAATTTTCAACGCGAGATAAGTTTCAAAAATTCTGGCAAAAGGAGGTAAAAGATCCATCCTACTCTGAAAACTTAGCATCTCAAAGCTAACCTCGTTGCTTTTAAACGCGGAGGAGCAGAGCAATCGATTAACTTACCACTCGGCGGAGCATCAACGTCGAAACGATGCTCCGTGACTGGTGGAGAGTGGAGAATGGAGAAGGTAATAAGTTAATGGGCAAGTTTCACGGGGTGTATCTCGAAGGTGAACGAGGAGGAAATTAGCGGCTCGCCTGGAACGAGTCAAAATGACTTATAAGACGCTGGTGGAATAGACAACGCGCACGCCTAACGTTGCACCGGGTCCCATTTAGGTTGGACAGGGATGGAGGGAAGCGGTGCCACGAGTGCATCGACGACACGTGGTGGGCGTCGAGAAGATTCAGTGCCGGACGAACGCGCCAAGCCCAAACGGCATTTCATTCGATTCCTACCGCCGCCGGCGGACATTAAACTCAACCTGTTTCAGTTCGATCTTAGCCGCGTTCACCGGAGATACTTCCTCTCATATACGGCGATTTTACGAGGAAAAACATCGTGGATCTCTCAATTAGCTCGTTAACCAATGCATACCACGTTAAATGGCCGATCAAAGGGGTAATTCGATGGCTGGCCCGATTTCAAGTGGCAACCATCCGCGGCGCGAGTTCCTTTGGCTGGGTCAACCTTCAAAAGCTATCTCAGCTAATAAAAACTATTAAAATTGGATAATAGAGCACACATGATAATCCCAATTTTAGTAGTGCAAAATTAATAACAATTAATGCGAAATTTAGTGCAAAATCGAAATTTATTAATTTTAAATGGATGTACACATATACAGGGGTGTGTCTTATGACAGACTGATTATAACAATAGATACCAACCGATGCCATCATTGTTCTTTTATTTTGTCAACAGAAATTTGTAGACTCCCCTGGGATAAAAGTGGGGAGATCAAGGAAGGTCTACGTTCATCGATCATCGCAAAAACGCGGGAAAAGGGGAGCAAATTTGCAGTTCAGTGGATTCAGCGAGCAAGGAAACGGTAAAATGTCACAACAGCGTGCGAAACGGGAGAACTTTGCGGTTTCGAGTAACTACTCTAGTAAATTCAGTTGGTTCTTATCTCATCTCCGTATCTTCCCCTGCTCTTAGAACAATTTTATCCCTCGATCGAAATCCCCAGTCTTGCCTTGCAGTCGAATCAAGCACGTACACCCGTACGTTCGTGCAGTATACTCCATTGGTCGTTCAGAAGCGTTAACTCCTTCCTGCGGTAATTTCATCGGAATGCAATTAACGATGATGGAGAGGACGTATTTCGCATGATTACGCGAGATTTAAAACTGTACGCGATGCAATAAGAATCGGACAATTTTCCCTGTTTAATGATTAATAATCGCAGGAATGATCCAGAAACGACGTTAGTGGCGTAACAATGGGTAAAGGGCCCCGTGTAAACAGAAAAGATTTCCCCATAACGCTGGATATCGTTAGCCGTATCCGCGAGCGCGGCAATTTATTCGATAGCCGATCGACTTTTCAGATAGTCGATACTACCGAGCGAACGTGATTTACACGTGATAGAAATAAGAGCGTTCCCTGGCGCACACCCACCCACCCACCTAAGAATATGCACATGCAGGATAGCGGGCACGCGTGTGCGCCTGGATCAATTTGACACAATCTGTTAAGCGGTTCGCTAAAGCATTGTGATTTGCAGTTGGCCGTTGTTCAACGACCGCGCGAACCGAGAGTTAATTCAACGCGGTATTTCGGAGTTTTATCGCGACGTCCCGGCGAGCAATTATATGCACGGAATTCCCCGTTACAGCGCGGATTATGGAAACAGTGATACGGGTTTATGATTTACGCCCGTTGCCCGATAAACGCTCCGGGAAATCGGTTTCTCAAAAGGACACGTTGTTTTCAGCCACTCTCGGTTGATATTTTAATAAAGTATTGCCGATTGTGTCGGTCACACTCGATTGGATTTTACTGAAAATGCAGTTTGAAGATAATAATACTTAATAGTTTAGCAGATAAAATAGAAACGCGTTGGGGTATCGTGTGTTGGACCCATGATATTGCGATATTATTCCGCGTTTCTTTCATATTTCTCTTTAATTTTAACAAGGACCTGAGGAAATTTTAAAATCGGTGTGTTAACACTTTGACTGTTACATTGGTCATATATGACCGATCATGGTTTCTCCTGTGACGCCACGGTGGTCATTGATGACCGGAGTACTTATATGCTTTGAATGATAAAAATAAACTCGTGGCTTCTTGAGCGAAACTTGCGATTTCAGCATGGCAGTCAGAGGGTTAACGCGTTAACGCGTAACGAGTACAGTCGTTGATCATAGATTAAGATACCACCATAGTAACGCGTAAGAAGAAGCAGGGTAAACTCGAGCACAATTATTTTCCAATATTAAAAAATTCGCAATATTTTCATACCGTGAGTTCTCTTTCCACAATTGATATTGCTCTTCCGTTAAATTTTTTGTAGCAAGGAGGCAAGATTTGCTCGAAACATTTTTTCCCAAATTGTTGGTCCTAGTTACACGAGGTATATACATACCTGGAGCACGCGTGGAACTTCATCGAGCGATATTATTCAAGCATCGTGGGCCACGGGCCCGAGGAGCGTATATATTTGCAGCGGCACGTAATCGGCGTTAAAAAAGGCAAGGGAAAAGATAGCGGAAAAAATGGCGGAACGCCCGTGGCGCGTGCATTGTACGTTAGCAGGCCGACGATGGTTTTTTAATTCGAACGATCAAGGTTCGGTCCGAGGGGCTCGATCATTTTTCGAATTCACTTACCGTGAAACACGGCATTAGTGTTCCGCTCTCGGGCCTCGCTGCGCGGAACGTATTACCGGTGTTCTCCCCTGGCGAAGATAAATCAGTCGCAATTCCCTCCGTAACTATCGCGCCGCGCGGCTTGATTGTTTCATAATATTTTTCATCGAGGACACGCGGCCCTCTCCGGCTCGTGTCTGCTCTAACGGGGTACGGAGAACACGTGTAGACGATCGGCAGTAAAATACTTTGTTCCGTTACCATTTCCCTCATCCTCATCCCCCTGCCGCGGCGATAGAAATTAATTTATTCCGCGCCGCTACCCGCGCGTGTCTATTAAAGCTTCACGCTCGCGGTACCACCGGCCGGATCCACGATAAATCGTCCTTCCTTATCTTTGTTTACATCTGCGTTATCCGTGCCTTTCGCGGAAGCCGGCCGCGTCCCGGAGGATCGATGATCGACCCAGCTGAATCGATCGATTCCGTTCAGGAACGATCGCTTTTATCGTTCCGCTGCCCGCGATAAGGGACTCAACGATGCGTTCACCGGGAACATCCACGCCTACGAGCTGCCACGAGGCAATTCGTCATGCGCGGATAGCGCAGATCTTCCGAACGCGGAAATAATCCTGATAAGACGGAGGGTGGTGGTTACTCTGGCCATCTAGGCGATCCAGAGCCACTCGCCACCGCAAAAATTTCATTCCCAGCAGCGTTTCTCAACCCTTTCTAACTTTTAAGTCGATTACCTTATATAGACCTTGCCATCTCTTAGGCCACTTCTCGTATCTTTGTCCAAGCAATCCTCCGGATTTTGTGAACAATCCAAATTGTTCCATTTCTTCGCTCGAACCCTGAATATTCGGGGCAAGCTATCCTCGTTCTGGAGTCTTTGAGACTTTATGACGATCGATGATAACTCTTTAAAATTTTTTGCAGGACTACTTAGTCGCGATAGTAGATTCCTACGAAAATTTTTAAAATATCGTTTAGAACTGCTGTCAGAATTGCAACTCTGATTTATGATCCGCGAAAGATGACAGGTGGACGGAAAATCGGCGACGCGGGAAGCGAGTACGATCGATTATCAGCGCAACCACGCTCCTGCCTCGAAACGTATATAAATTTAATTACCGGACCTGTTCATGCTCGAGGGAGCAGACCCCGGTGGCCCGAGCCAAACAATCACTTTACGTGAAAGTATGAAAATAATTCCAGGACGAAGGAAGCAGGCGGTAGGCGGCATATCCCCGACGTGTGCGCACGTATACGATCGCTCGGTTGAACCGGCTATGATCCACGGTGCACGCGTGGCTGTTGCAAAGATCGTGGTACGATCCTCTTCGAGGCTCAGGTGTCTCTTTCACCTGTTCCAAATTCCATCGGTGCAATTTCACGGCGATCGTGCACGCCATTGTGCCGCTCGTAGCCGCCATTGGCCATTACGTGCTTACGTGTCGCGGCTATTTCTATTATTATATTAATTACACGCGCCGGCCACGGAGTCAAGGATAACATGCTTGCGCCGTGAACGTGTCTGCCACGGAAGAAATCGTTTCTGCCATTGCACGCGCGAATTTTCGCCGGCGCGAACATTGTATCGCGCGGTATTGTCGGCTCGCGAGCCTTGATTATGCGTTCGCGTACACGCCACGAGATAATCGCTCGACGACTCGTAAGGAAATTCGCGTTCTCGAGAATTACCGACCATTCCGAGAATTATCGCGGAGGTATTTAAAAAGGGGCGAAACGTATGGAGTCGGGAACGGAAAGAAGGGGGAAAAAAGGGAGGAATAAATTAAATTCCGAAGTTATCTATATAAAATTTGACTCGGTGAGAACGGAGAGTCGAAAGAATCGAATAGCTATCTGGGGAAGTGAAAGAACGAACGAGACTGTTATCCAATGAGTCTTAATGAGCCGCTGAAACGAACGACACGACCGCGAAAAATTCTCGCCAATTTCGTCCGTAATAATATTGAACCGATACACGAATATCGTCGGCTCATTAAGGATCCTGCAGCCGATATCCCGCAATGATTTACAAGCCACGACGATGGTAGTATTTCACGCGTTAAATTGATAATCCTCGCACGGGCCGAAGATTACCGGTATCCACTGGCATACTAATTAATTGCGGCTCGATCATTATACCCGGCACTTAATTTTACACGTGGCTCAGTCGAATCGAACGCCTGCACCCGATAAACACCCACGATCTCGTATTTCGAGCGAAAAGCGAGGACGAGGAGAAAAGAAATATGCGTATGTACATAGAGGTGGATGTAAATGGAGAATTTTTCCGGTTTTTCCCGCAGACTTGCAGGCGGGTTTACCGCCGGTGAATTTGAATTTACAGGCCAGATATATGCGAGCCACTCTTCCTGGATTTTCCCGGCGACGCCAGGCGAGCAAGTTAAGGTTTATAGAGGATTCTTGGCTTAGCGCTATCTCATTGGTTAATTGCGACTGTCAACCGGGCTACGTGATTTACGAGACCGTGAGCAATGATATCGTTTCGTCCTTCTCCGGCCACGGGCATCCTAGATTATCGATTCTTCTCGTAGAACCAGTTGGTTAACACGGCCACGAACGCTCTGGCAACGCGATCTCGAGTCGGCTATTTCAGCAACGTAACGAATGTGTAATAATGATTCATATTCGTGGCTCTTGGAAGTCGTGCCATATTACTTCTACTTACTATTATGCGTCGCGAGTTTTCGGTATACTCGTCCCGTTGCTATGTCAGACAAAATGGCACTCCGTGGATGCCATTTTTCAATCTGTGGAAAATATAAAATTATATATATATCGTTACGAGTTTCTCGTATCTACCCTGTGCTCAGCCTAGAGACAAGAGCGAATTGTAACTTCCGGAAAATAGTAATCCAGCACCTTCCAGAATATTTGGGCGAAGACTACCAACTTCCGGAATAGGAATGAAGGACCTACAAGAATATTCGGGCAAAGAACAATCATGACTGATCACTATAAAAGTTGCATCTTTCACTGAAGTTCAGCTAGTTGAGTTGACAGCGTATAGGGTTAATTTAATTCTACGTTATAGAAAATTAGTTCTAAATACGATCCGTAATAATATATATATAATATATCATATACATTTATCGTGATCCTCCTATAAACGCGTTTATTCGAATTATAGACTGTCGATAGCTGTATACATTGCTCCATTAAAATTCTAATATTTTTAATTACTAACGAATACCGGTAGATGACAACGTTGATAATAACAGATACAAGAATAGCAAAACATAATAATTTTATTACAAACGTTGATGGATGGATAGCACAGTCTTTGAGGTTGCATCGATGGACAGTCTGCTTTACATAAAATAACATGTACGAAAAAGTACGTACTATGATTAGTATAAAAAAGCACTTCTTCCCCTATAATTAAATGATCGTTAATTAAATAATTGGCTATATAAATTAATAATAATTTTGCCACGAGCGATGGAGGATTAATGTATTGTAACAACGTTCGCTGACCCATCGATTGACAGCTTGTTTCAAAATTGGAATATAGACACCCGAAATTAGTTAACGAAAATACACACGGAATGGAGGAATCATGCAAATGACCCGGTGTAATGGAAAATTACGAGACGGCCTAATATTTTCCAAGGCCAGGCCAAGGGAACTCGTTCGTCCTGTGTTCCGAGACACGAAATAACATAATGGACGTAATATCTCGCGGTGATTGTTCGCGTCTGCGGCTCGTGCGTCCGTTAAGATGATCGCGTATTACCGGTGAACCCCCGTGGAGCGAAATGGGTCCATTCAAGGGGCATTCTGGACCGGTGATACCGGCGAGGGACTTTCGTGTATCAAAGAGCGCTTGTGTTCTTGCATAGTATTCCCATCGGGGTGCATAGACGCTACATAACGAGGCCGTTCAACGGATCGAATACTTGCCTTTCGGCTTATTCCGTTAAACAAATGTCCCACGTCGCTGTAATAAAATCGTTTATGCGTCGGCTATTGATCGCATCGTTTGCCAACGCGTTACGAGTCATGTTCGCGGTTTAACGTTGTGTCACAACGTAACTGGCTCGATACTGCTCTTAGCAGCTGATCAGAAATGGACCGGGTCATTGACGACACTTTTCTAGCCGAAGAAACGCCTTATGCCACGTATTCTCGATTTCCAAGTATCGTCGTTTAAACCTGTCAACTATTAAATATCGGCAAAATTTGTTTTCATACCGTGACGTATAAATTGGAATATTTCGTAATTCGTCGAGCAATAAAAATTATTAAATCGATGCGAGTAAACGGATCGTTGAAAAATATAATAAACAATCGTGCCACGTGCGTTAAGTGTCACCCTCTCCTGCACCCCTAGTTACATACGTCAGTGTAATTAAAATCCCTTCTCTGCAACGTCACAGCGAATATTATAAATATTCTGCAATTTTCACGTATACAAAAGATTTTTCTCATATGGTGAACATACCTATTAAGCGTGCAAATATTTTCATTGACAGGAGCAACAGCGTCGAAAAGGGGGCGGAGAGTCTGAGATAATAAAAGCAGAGCTCGACGATCGTTCGACACGTGATTAAACCGGGTAATTGGGGCGTCTATGATTGCTACGTGCGGGCAAACGCAACGCAACAGAATTTGCGCGTTTCATTGGAGGAGGGTGGGGGCACTTAAGCCGCGGGTGGGCCCATGTTTCTCATTGTCCGCATGTCGTTCGTAAGAGGCAGAATAATGGGCGCTATCTGCAGCAGCAGTACACCGGCGTTGTAGCATAATAAAAAAATATAAGGTCGCGGGCCAGATACCACACACTGAGCGCCGTCATACTTTTTTCCCCTTTTTGCCGCCCCCACCCCGCCGCCCGCTACCCTTTCCAGCGCTTTGCCCACCCCCTTTTGCCCCCGAGAGCGGTCCCCGTTGTAGCGAAAGAACGTATTACCGGATACCGATCGAAGTAAGATATTGCGGGACAATCGCGGATTGCTTCTTTCATTCGTCCTCCCCCGGGCAATATTTCTCTCGAAATGAAATTTAATAAAGGGCCAGATCTGGCCGGACGATCTGCGAGCCTACCCGCGCTCCCTTTTGCTCTCTTTTCCCTTTCCTCTTCTCTTTCTCTCATTTCGACCGCCAGAAAGAGGCTGCTCCTTCTTTGGCTCCCTCTCGGCCGGTTGCTGCGGGCGACAACCGTTTGGAATGTTACACTTGGCAGGAAGGAATCAGTCAACCAACCGGATGGCTTCATTTCTTCAAACTATTTCACAGGGACGTCTCTTAATTCCAATTAAAAATTTAATTATTTCGAAATTAATACTTATCTCGAAGAACTTGTAAATTGCTAGATACTTGGAAATACTCTCGGGTACTAAACCCGTCTCTTCTTTTTAAATTCTTCTTCTTACTATTTTTCATCGTGGTAGGTTTAATGTTCGTTAATTAATGCATCCTGTTAACACGTTGAGCCCGGCGTTGATATTACTGCCCCCTCCGAGGTTACGACAAAAATTTGTTACCACAGAAATTTGTCTAAAACAGTCGTCATGTTTTGTAGTACATTCAAAACCAAACCATATTTTTGTTTAGAGTATTTCAATAAATATCATTGAAATTCCTACATTTATTTATTATCTTTGATGCTGTCGATCTCACGGACCGACTCTGTCCAAACCAAAAGTTCACTGTCGGTCCCCAGGGGCCGATGCCAGGCCCAACGTGTTAAATCGTACGATGCCTTCAAAACAAAATCCTTCGACCGAGTCGGTTATACCTATCTTTAATTTTAATTTTGTCAAGGGGTACTGTTATCGTGGAATCCTAGATAAGGTAGAAAATCGTGGGTCTTCTTCCGAGTAGTACACTTCCGGCGTCCTTGCGATTCTTCCTCCCAATCCTTTTTACCAAGGCAAACGTATCAGAAGCAACGGTTTTGCCACGTAATCCGTGTGTCGTGTCGTAACGGATAGAGAATAATGGTCCCTATCTGCCGGCAGCGAGTGTACTTTAATATGACGAGAAAATATAAGGTTGCCGGTCTCGATATGATACCGCACGCTGAGTAAGACCGGCGCTTTTTTCGCGGGCCCCGCCATTGCACACCGTGCACCCATACGTCTCGTTCCCGTCCGCGGTACACGCGTATCGCTGCCAGACAAAAATCCCTGATTACCCTCTTTGTAGTCCGGGCGAAATTAACAGAGATAAGCTCACGGGGTTTATTTATCGTTATTGTATCACTATTTTACTTTCACACTTCGGTGGCGAACCACCGCCGCCGCTGCAGCCGTGGCCAGTGGAAACCGATTAACCCAGATACCCACATCAGAAAATCTTTCCCCTCGAGAGGCCCGTTTCTTTCCAGACTGCACCTTTAACCGAACCCCGCCTCTGTTATTGATTCCGTTATTGTCAATCGGGAATTACTCGAGGAAACCTACCAGTAAATCGATACTGTTAACTTGGATCTCGGGGAACCGCGTGTACCCGATATCAGGGGGGAACATTCTGCAGCGTTGAGAGAAAGGGTGTTGCTCCAAGGGTGGATTTGCTCGGTTAATTTGAAGAGGGACGTGGAATAATTATGTACAAAAATTCGACGAGGATTCCGTGCTAATGGTACTTTCGAGATTTGTCAGGTGCTAACACGAGATTTCGTTATTTTGCTATACTTTCCGCTCAGACGGCAGCAAGAGAGCACTAGATGCCGAGTGCTCAAGTATACTGAAGAGTATAAACGGGAGATTACTTTGTTTCACTTTGTCGTTTGTACTGTGAGAATGGTGCAGCGAATGCACAAATATACAAATTAGAAACAGAAGATAATGGGGTGAGGAATGTCAGAAAGGAAAAAGGGCGATCACCAAGAGACGATCAATCAAGAAAATCCACGGAAGTGTAAAGATTTACTTCAGCAGAGGGAATTTAGTTTTTACAATATATTGATTACCATTAATAATTTAATCCTTGACAATACCGGTCTCACGCACCAATGTCGACAAACGAAAAGTTCGCTGTCAGTCCCCAGGGACTGACACAGCACTCAACGCGTTAAAATTATGCTTCCAAGTTGCAAGTATATTGTAATCAATCGTACATAGAATGGAGAACTCTAGAGTGAATTGCAGCTGCCGTTGCACTCGTGTTTATGCTCCTTATGCGATTAGAACTAGGTAAAAAGAGTTTATTGCTTCGGGATTCGATCGTACCTTGGAATTATGAACGAAATTTCTCATGCAGGAACTAGTCGAGTCCGAAATAGGGAACACGAGTGTAAATTACAGCTGCAGATACACTCGCAGCTTCGAGGAACTCATATAACAGCCCGGAGATTTATACAAATGTATCGCAACGAGTTTTCCCCTCGCGGCGCGTGGAAACTGCTTTCTTCTACCCCTGCTTTCTCCCGGAAGATTGACTTTTCAGCGGGGAATTTTTGTCCACACCTGCTTAGCATATAAGTGGCGAGCAGGCGTCTAGCATTATCACCGATCAGACCAGGATCGGCGTGCTAAAACGGCGAGGAAATCACCGGTAACGCGGTTCAATAGCTGGGAATTCCTGTGTTTCGCTAGGTTGAGACGATAAGTCGCGCCGATAGAGACATTAGGTAGATTACAATGCGAAAACCGCGTGGCTGACTCGCCGCGCCATTTTTCTCCGCTGCAACAATCCGCCCAGGGTATCTTTGAACGATATCTGGCACGCACGAGGTGTCGCAAGAGATGAATAATAATGGTCGTAATATGGAGACCTGGTCGTTGGATTTCGACGATGGTTTTTGCACACGGCGTTGGGAATGGGGTAATTCATTACCCGTAGCATTAATTGGGAAATGGTCGAACTGGTCCAATAAAGGGGACTAGATCCGCGTTTTATATTCTTAATGGGCACACGAGTAGCTCCGATACTGCGTCGATGGAAATTTAACGTTGGAAAGTGTCCACGGTGTTAGTCAGGGATGAAGTGTTGTCCGAGGTTAGTAAAAACGGAATAAGTAGATCGTGTTCGACTGCGAGATTAGCGGCAGTCATTCACAAATCAGATAGGTATCACCGGTGCTATTTGCGAAATTCGTCTGATTCGATTTTATCTACCGTGATACGAGTTGTAGTAGATACACGCGGATCTGAAAGAAATTTATTTATTCTTCACCCATTATACAACGCAAGTAAGAGATATATGGATATAATATGGCAATATAGAAGACGTCAACGATCATTGACAGTCGTGGATATTATATTTAAATGAATATATTAAATATTTATTGAACAATATTATAGCACAGTAAAAATTATCGATGAAATATATCCAATCGTGTTTACTCTTTCTCACGATACTCGTATACGCGATTATTCTCAATAAATTCTGAATTGCAACTGACCTATCCAACTACTCCCTCATTTGTTCTCTCTTCTTTCGTGCATTACATAAATGCATACATCCTGTACCACACTTCATTCATCATATGCATACTCGATTCGCTCGTTCTTTCTTACAGCATCACTCACTTTTAGATCAATATATGTAATCTATTAAATATATAAATCTATTAATATCTAGCAATAATTGATCTATTCACTGATCTTTCTAGAATTGCTATAGAATTCAGATGATCAGTGAATAGATTAAATAAATGGATATTGTACTGTGTAGATGGCTATACTCAGTACTGTATTGTCAATTGCTAGTATCTAGCGATAATTGATCTATTCCCTGATCATTCTATATATATATAAGGCAATTTTTAAAAATGAAATATACAAATTGCCATCGTGCTGACAAGAAGTCATAAATAATGGCAATTATATTATTCAATAAAGTTTATTCAAGCTATGAAGGTTTTATTCTAAAAATGAACAGAATTTGCTGGTAGGCCTAATATATATATATTAAAATCTATGTCAACAATTACCACAAAATATCTTCTATTTCACGTTATATCAAATTAACCCTTTGCTCTCGACGATTTTTTGGCTAGAGAAGAGTAGAAATTCAGGGATTCTCTACTAAAGAACTAACGATACTTATGTGAGCAGTAAATAAAGAATTGTATAATAATAGAATCGTAGAATTATTTGATTTCAATACCTAGCACACTGTTACATTACGTTAAATGTGATATATTAATTAATATCTATCTTCCAAATTTTATGAAATGGTGACTGAAGCTCACCTCTCGAATGCAAAGGGTTAATATACGTTATTTAATTATTATAGAGCGTTATGCTTAGTAGTCTCGTCGGTATTATTATCTTATACATAACCACCAAGTATGTACAATAAATAAATAATTAAAAAAATTCGAATAGGTCTCAGTTCATAGAAAATTAAGTAGCCTCTGTAGCCTAGTCTGAAAAGGGTTTTGAAACCCTTATATATATTTCACGAGCACGACTCATGCCTATTATCTGTCGCTTATGGTCGATTTTCCAGCAGCCTGCCGGTTCGAGCGCGTTTATTCGACTGGCTGGCATTTCAGTCGCGTTTTTCCGCCTCTCCCCTCTCTGAAAAGGTCTCTCACGGCACGACCACGCGTCCGTCTCGCGATTCCAGGAATATCGGGCGTCGATTAGCCGGGCCTAGGCTCGGCGAGCGCCATAAATCGCGGTACGCGCGACGCAATGCGTTTACGCAAGAAAAGGGCAACGCGCGAGCGCGCGGCACACGCGCGGCGTGCACGCGTCGGCGTTGCAACGCGGCCATTGAAACGGCCCGCTCGACAAATCGGCCGATAATACGATTAGAGCGATAATTAATCTGATCGTGATTTCGATCGGTATCGAAAACCGCCCACGCTACGCCTCAGGCTAGAATCGATTCGCGTGACGAAACGCCGATTATGCGATAATCATTGTAATCCGTCGCGTTATCTTCGTCATCGGGAAATTATGTCAGGCGCCGATGTTAACTCTCGCTCGATCTTGATCCTTCCCTCGCGTGGTATTTGAAGAAGGGAGCTTGAACTCTTACGACTATTTACGCGTAACGCGATACCGAAATTACCGCAAATCGCGCGAAAAACCGTAATTTCCAATCGGTCGATCGATCGATTTATCGAGAGACTGGCAATTTACTCGGATCTATAGCATTTCACACGCGACGAGTCATTTGTTCGAAGTTCAAATTTGGAGGAATCGACTATGGACAGGCAGCGAGCCTCGTTCGAGAAACTCGCCGAAGATGAAATTGGAGAGGATTATCCGCGAGTATGTTCGCGGATTTTTCATTTCGCGGATGCACGTGTCTGATCGATAAACAACTCGCATCGCGAGAGGGTCCGAGAGTGTGGACGGAATCGTAGAAGTTAGAAACTGACGGTGGAAATTAGAATCCTCTGTAGCGTGCTGCCCCCACGTACATATTTTACCAAAGAAATGAGTTAAACAACGTCTTCGTTTGCCTAACGGACGTTTTATCGTTAGCTGGGATTTATTGGTAGCGCGTGTGGAATAAATCGTGCAAAGGTTAGCGGTAACAAGAAACGCTTAAACTCTGCTCGCCCCGTTCCTCCTGACTAGTCGGTTAAATGTCTTCATCGGAGACACCTCCGTGGACAGGTTTAGCCAGAAATTCGAGGCACGCGGAACAGGGCAGCAAGTCATTTCGACAATCCGGCTAAGAAATCCAACGACAGTCGTACAAACGTTAAGCAGCAATGACATTTGAGCAGCTGTAGCTGCATCGAGCCGATTCGACGTAGCAACGCAGCGACTTTCTATCCGCGGCGGCGTTATAATTGATTTGTCACGGGTCGCTCGGCTATTGGTTAAAAGTTAATCGACGACGAAAAGTGCGCGGCAAAACTGGGCGTTTGGATTATTTTCGAAACCGCGCCGGGGATAGCGTGCACACGCAACGGATGTGTACACCGGGGCCGGGAGTCCAGTGCACCGTGGACGTTATTATTGCTCGTGTTTCGCAAAAGATCGATCTGCGTTGCATGCGTGAGTGTGTGGGTTAATCTGAGGAACCCGTTTCGCCAGGAGGCGATATTTTCCGCCTCCGCATGGCGCCTCCCTCTCTGTCTCTGTCCGTCTCTGTTGCTTTCCTATCCTCCAGCGCGTTCCGTTCGCGGCCTGTCCCCGAGGAAAACCGATCGTTCTACACAGTCGCCGCGATTCCAGAAAATTAATTAAACCCGGGCTGGAGATAATCAACCGTTCCCCAGCCCGCCGATAATCGATCAACATTCTGCAAATCCGCGGCCACGCGTCGCGGAACACACGGCTGTCACGTGTGGTTATTTGCATGGTCCATAAGCGAGCGGTTTTTCGACCGGTGGCGGCGAAATTTCGTATGAAAATTACAGGACGGAAAGGCGGTTATTAAGCGCAGGGGGTGGAGAGATCGATGCGAGCGATTAAGCGCTGAATTAGCCCTTAATTGGCCGGCAACGTTCTTCTGGATCACGTACCCGATTTTTTCGCCTATTGCTACAATTTCTGCGAAATCACGTTTCCGACAGGGGAAAGTGGAACCTTGTAAATGATCCCGCTAATTCGAAAATTCGACGTTTTTATCCCGCTGTAATTTTATTTATACCACGACACCGCCGACAACACCGGGAATTAGGGTAAAAAAATACGCTGTACATGGCGACGCTGGAAAACACGATTTCGCGACAGGGCGTCTTAAAAAGGAAAATCGAAGCAGCTGTTCCTGATAGGAGTAAAAAATTCCCGATTATGCAACGAGATATTTTCGTATCGTTTATTTCGGTACGTAGTAATTGCGTGTCAAAATACCTGGAGGAAATTACGCGAATAATATGCGTATCGAGAAAAGCGAACAATTCACCTGTTTCGCAGACCGAGCAGCATTCCACTCGTTTCCCCCCGAGACACAATACGTGTCGGTATTTCATTTTTAAGTTCCCATGGTACCCTTCGATCGGAATGAACGAGATCGCGGTATCACGGCCGCGTGTGTCTATTTCAGATTTCGTCATTTTTATTACCCATTATCAAAGGATTGCAAATAAGCCAATTGACTCGTAACCGATATTAGAGCCACTTAGCAGTTGAGATCGTATCGTTGGAGAGGGTGATGGAATTTCTCGGCTGCGAAATCGCGCTGTCCGATCTGTTATCATTTCGTGACAGCGTTTCCATCGATTCGTTGAAACGATGTATTTCCGTCAGATTTCCGATGGGTAATTTTAATGTAAAAATTACGAGATTCTGACAGGCGTCCTATTTCTCAATGTTTCCCAATAATTATCGTGGCACGAGGAAAACGGAAACGCGAAATGTAGCTACTACAGGGAGACAACGGAACGAATGGAACAAAGAAACGAGAGACGGTGAAACAATGGCGTGAAGGGCGAGATTTAGCAGAATTTCACTGCTATCGAATCAAATCCCACGAACGGAGTTTATTATTATTGCGGAACGATCGGGGTGCACGCCGCTGTGCGGGCTTTTCACGCCACATAAAAGCGATCGTTACACGCGCACCGCGTGCCTAACGAACGGGCCGACTGCCTGCCAATGATAAAAGTAATCCCAGATCTAGATTACGAGCACAATGGAGACCTCCGGGCGTCTTTCCGCGCCGTACGCGTTCGAGCGTAAGCGACCACCGCTTCGCATTGCGAGCGCGACGAGAAAACGCGCCAGAGACGAGCATGAGCAAATGAAATCGACGAAAGAGTCGTCGGATCGTTCCTGTAGAGATTCGCGAAGCTTCCTGAGTGGAGATTTCAACCGGGATTTCTGCGATCCGACGAGAGAAAGGAGTTTCCGCGGCGACCGAAGGGCCGCGTTAATGGAGATTTCAACGCCCGAGGACCTGCACAAGCGGTGTTCTTTCGGGTTGCGTAAGGCTTCTATACATAGAATGTTGGAAAGCAAAGCGATGGAAAGTTAGTGATAATGAATACATTGTTCCGCGCACGTTTCCCAATATTTTACTGCATGCTAGTAAAATATGAAACGTTTATTCCTTTTATTTTAACTGCGAGTGGAACCACACGAGACATAATTTCTGAACGTTCATATATGATTCGAGCGATTGACAGATATTCACCCTTTCAACTTTTTCGTCCAGTGTTTACGTATTCTATGTCGAGTCACATCCGATTATTTTTTAATTACATTGTCAATAGAATTAATATAAAAGAATTGATTTAAATTCGTTCCAATTAATCGACACACTTTCAAAGTAAGAAGTTAAACGCCTATCTTTATAATCAAGTATTATAATTTTCACTAGATAAAGGCAAATAGATATTCACCCTTTAAACTTTTGCGTCGAGTGTCTATCTATTCTATGTAGATTCACATCCGATATTTTTTAATTACATTTTTAATATAATTAATATAAAAAGGATTAATTTAAATTTATTTCCATCAATCATTTCATTACATTAAAATGAACGCCTGTCTTTATAATCAAGTATTATAATTTTAACTAGATAGAGATAAATAGATATTCACCCTTTAAACATTTGCGTCGAGTGTATATGTATTCCACGTTGACTCACATCCGATATTTTTTAATTACATTTTCAATACAATTAACATAAAAAGGATTAATTTAAATTTATTCCTATTAATCATTACATTACATTAAATTAAACGCTTACCTTTATAATCAAGTATTATAATCTCATCTAGATAAAGACAGATACAATATTATTGAACATTGATTCCTGTTTCTATCTAAAGAATCGAAACAAACCCCATATGAATTATCAAAAAGAAAATTGATATCAGGAGTGCATCTCTTCACCAAAATTCTAGCCGAAAAATCGGAAAATTAATTCTCCCTACATCCCCATCTATTTCTATTGAAAGGATCGAAACAAAATCCCACAGGAATCATCTAAAAGAAAATTTCAATCAGGGATCCGTCTCTTCGCCAATATTCTATCCAAGAAATCGGCAAATTAATTCTCTCTACGTTACCGTCTGTTTTTATTGAAAGGATCGAAACAAAATCCCACAGGAATTATCGAAAAGAAAATTGAAATCAGGGATGCATCTTTTCGCCAAGATTGTAGCCAAGAAATCAACAAATTAATTCTCCCTACGTCACCGATCCGTCGTCGCGATTATTCTACGGGCTCCTACGACGGAATTACTAAATCACGACGGAATTACTAAATCACGACGGAGGATAGCCACGCAGGGATCGCGAAACTGAAGCAAGATTCCTCTAAACGTGGACGTATGTACATCCAGAACGGCGTTATCGCAGCTGCAAATCGACTCGCGCCAACTTGTCCATCCGATCGGCGGTTATCGTGGCGGCACATCTGCTTGCATCCGCGATCGTTAGTCGAGCTTTTTGCCAGCCCGGCACCGGACTGTCGTCGATTTCCGTGGTCTGGTTGAAGTGCAGCGTGTTTACTTCCTACGTGCGCGCACCGGCCACCTTTTTCCCGGCACAACAGGATCGTGTACAGGTCGCTCGTGCGGAACGACGGTGAAACACCGTCGTGGAACACGGGATTACTGGACGTAGGAGTTCCGAACAACGCTCGATCCACCGTTGTCGCCGCTACAGGGGAATTAGAAACCCGGGGGATCGGCCGGTGCGACCGTGTTGAATCGATGATGTATTGATATCTCGTTATCCGTGCAGCGATGCTGAGACGCTTCGGTCGATTTCTTTTTTCCCCAGCAGCGAGGATAGAGGCGAGCCTGGATTTCGTGGCCGGACGCCCAGACGCGAGTTTGAAATGGCTATTGTGCGAGGCTTCACGGTTTCTCACGAGACGTTAGACCGATCGAGCGAAGGTGGTAGCGTTCTCAAAGACGATTTCTTCGCGCTGCTTTTTTGCTCGAGGTCTATATCGCCGTGGATTAGTCAGGCTTATTGTGCCGGTATCGAGGAAAGGGGTATACCCTTTGTGCACCGTGGATGCGTCGGTGTCTTCGATGTCTCGAATAAAACTGGTTGTTTGATTTAAATCGCTGCTGTGGATCGAGCACGCGAGTTTGCGAAATATCGCGCTCAATGCTTTACGAATCGTGCCAAATCTGATCGCGGATATATCTGCTCTGTGCGATAATTAACCTTCGAGTCTTTAATTCCTCGATGGAAAAGACTCGATTGTTTTCCTTGCGTGGAGAACTTCTGTCTATGGCTCGAAAGTCGCAGAATCGGGTTAAGCAAACGTTGCAGGGAACATAATGGCGACCCAATGACTCGGTAAGCACTTCGAGTCGGACCAATGGAATGACCGCGCTGAGAGTCCTGCTTGATGATCTCTCAGGAATATTCTGACGTATCGCGTTGGAAAAGACACGCCTTTCCTAGGAATTAATTTTGGAACCGAATAATAGATATTTATGATCCGTTTATGGGATAAATGTAAGGAAAGTCTCGCAGAAATGATCGATAAGAAAAAATATAATTTGGAAAGTTAGAAAGTATTTATTTTTTGCTGCTAGTAATAAGAGAGATATCAATGTGGCACGATTTAGATGGAAATAACTGGGGAATTGAGACGTAGTCACGATAGTCTACGAAAATGAAAGGCACGAGACATGCCAAAATATGAGGCACGGAACGGGTGGCCTGGCACCACTTGCTGGAACGTGGCCATTGCCTCTATATGATTAACTAATTCAATAAACACCGTAACAGTGACAGCGGTGCCTGTGCGCGGCACACTCAACCTGTCATTACACGGACGATTATGTCGTTAGAACTTGGAGGATTTTAAACGTGCAATTAGCGGAAATCACCTCGACGACATCGTAAGGCCAACTTCGAAGGCAGTAATAAAAGTGTCGCTAGAAGGGCTCCGTAATTATCTAGCCAACCATCTGCATGGTCTATAAATTCTTGCTCAATTTCACGAAAATTCGAAGCTTTCCTTCAAATTCCAATGATTAAACGAATTTCAAATTTTCTTAATAAAATATCTGCGAAACATTTCTTCACTTCTTATCGAATGGGTAAAAATTCCGCATTTTCGTGGATTTCTATCGCGTTAATTGTAGAGTCTGCAAGTTGCCAAGTGAGATGAAATGGATGGTAAAATGGAGTTCTGCATAGAGTTCTCTTCGTATCGCAATGATTAAACGAATTTCTAATTTTCTTAATAAAATTTCTTCATTTCTTATGGGATGGATGAAAATTCTACATTTTTGTGGACTTCGACTGCGTTAATTACAGAGTCCATCGGCTGCCAAGTGAAATGAAATAGATCGTACAATGGAGTTTTGCATAGAGCTCTCTTTGCATCGCGATGATTAAACGAATTTCCAATTTTCTTAATAAAATTTCCTTCAAAAATTTCTTCTTTTCTTATCGAATAAGTGAAAATTCTATATTTTTGTTCATTTTAATCGCGTTAATCGCTGAGTCGACCAGCTGTCAAGTAGAGATAAAATGGATCGTAAAATGGATTTCTCTATATAGTTCTCTTCGTATCGCGATGATTAAACGAATTTGCAATTTTCTTAATAAAATTTCTACGAAAAATTTCTTCCTTTCTTATCGAATTGGTAGAAATATTATATTTTTGTGGATTTCGATCACGTTAATCGCAGAATCGACCGGCTGCCAAGTGAGATAAAATAGATCGTAAAATGTAGTTCTCCATGGGGTTTCTTCCCCTTGACACGGGGATTGAGTTACAACAGTGGAAGCGAAATTACAAGGTGCAGGACGGTTCGTGTGAACCGATGCCGGGTGGCAAAAGTGCGACTGCGCTTCAGAGCCCAATTAGGAAGCTGCGACCACTGCTCGAGGCTGCGAATCCTTTTTCGCGCTTGTTCCTGCGCTCTTGAGCGCGCAATTAGCGCAGCCTCGTTAACCTATGATACATGGTTTTTTCACTCCGAATTTCGCGCAGTTTTAACGTCACAATTTCATCCTCCTCTGTTTCTTTCCGATGTTTAAATTAAACTCGTGAGCGTGGGGTTCGCCGGGACGAGGCCTCATTAAATATAGGCTGAAAAATCAGCCGTTGCGAAATTACAAGGTGTTCACACGTCGCTGCGGGCATCGAGTGTTATTTCTAGAATACTCGTTCACGCTCTGCGAGGTAAAGAAGTAGCGATCTGAAAACCGCTGTCGACAAATGAAGCACTAAAACGGCCTTCTAGATAACCGCCTGTAAAAATTGGAAAATCACTTTAACCTACATTTCTTCTATTACAGACCATATTCGTGTCATCATTTCCACGTAACCAACTTTCCTAGTAAACGCTCTATTACGGTTAATCCGCCTACTAACGCAATATTTCGAGAACACAGCTATTTCGATATACAGGGTGTCATCTGAGCTATGGTCAAGTGCTCGTGTACTCGGTGAATATTCACAGTCGATTTTCTCGACAATTACGTCTCGAATGATAAAATTTTATTTTGCATTTTCGATTGGCTATTTCACGTAGACTTTTACACTTTCCTCGATTGTACCACTAGTTACATGACAGCCTGTATAACGGAGTACGAAAGTTGCAAAGAGGAACACCTCAGCGTATCGCACCCCTTTAATTCTGGCATTAAATTAATATAAAAATTATTAATTACATAATTTTCTCCACGACAGAAAATTCGCGTCTATTCTCATTTGCCTGATAATTCCGTAAATCACGTTTTCCAGAATTTTTTCAAGTTGCTTCACTCGGGAAAAACAATCGCAACCATAATCAGCGACGACTCTCTCCTCTGCCAAAAATTTTCCCATTATCAAAGCCTCTTTCACTTTCGACACCTGCGCCCGCGTCGTCCATCATCGGCCGAGGTCCAAGAGGTCCTGCGCGGTAAAAGCGGAATCCCGAAGCGGTGATTTATCTGCGCCGAGTGAAATCGCTCCAGCGGGGTTTCGTCACTTTCGCGGCGCGGAGTGAAACGGTACCGGCCGCGTCCCGGGCAAAACAAATTGAAAGGCACGGCCGGCAAATAATAATTAATACTTTCGTCGTCGATGGTTATCGGCGAGGGCCGCGTTCCGGCCACGGCCGAGCGTGGCCGCCGCTGATCGACAGTTCGGCCGCGGAATGGATCGTCCGTAGATCCTCCTCGCGCCGTGATCCGGTGATTTATCGCGCCACCGCCCGCCATCTATCATGCCTGATAGCGCCGATAACCGGCCTCTAGCCGGACCGTGCAAAGCTAGCGCTTTTGCCAGCGGCGTCGACTCCTGGGGACGCTTTATTCTTCTCGCAAAATAGAATGGAAATCTCGACAAGCATGTTCAATCGAATTTTCGCTAATTCGCTAATTAAAAACTATAATTGAAAGCTTTCGTCGATTATTGAAAATATTTTAAAGACAGAACCAATATTTATTTATTTTGGGAATTTTTGGGGGGTCCGGTAATGTTCAAGAGAATTGTAACAAATTATTGTTACATAGGATATTCGAGGAAGTTTATTTTGAGAGGAATAGTATAGAGAAATCTAAAATGGCCGCCTATGTACTTGTATACTAGCACGATAGTTGCTCTCGTTACCACTCGCGCTGATATTCGCAAGCCCATAGCGCGCCAAGGTTAAGGACTAGGGCCTTGCTGTATTATAGAGATCGCGATAGGTAACCCATTAACTTCCATACGATGTGTCTCTTTCAAATTCAGACCCTCTTTCAACGAACCTGTAATGCGTATCTAAATACGACATAATTACATTCCTGTTGGGGTAAAAATTAATATTGACTTTGCTAAAGGAAGCTACACATCTTTATCAACCCCCTTGGTAAATCTTGTATCAATTACAATACATCTCCATCCCTTATAAGACCTTCCCATTGGCCGAAGATCATCAAACTGAGAGATCCGTAAATATCCGTAGCTTTTTTAAAAATTGTTTTTCCAGTTTTTAAATATTTTAATCGTCGAATTTCACGGAAACTGCTACTCCCACGATGATAAACTCGTGGAGAGAGGATCAAAATTAAGTCACCGCTGGCGACAAACGACTAGGCAGAGCCTGGACTCTGCCCACGCGGACTCTATCCTCGCGCGTGTTCGCTCGCAGCTCATTCAGAGACGATACCTACGACGGAGGAGCACAGAGAGCTGCGTAGCTTCGTGGTATTGTTTGAGAAGGCGTCTCCGACGTCTGGGCGGTCAACTTTTGCGTGGCATATATCATCGATCGCGAGTTACCTTTCCAAAGCGCCACAGCTTCGTGACCCAGGTGTCTCCCTATTGCCCGAGTGTGCCGCACGCCCGTCCATGTCCAAGGTGGAATTACGTGCGTGAAACGTGCGTGTTCGCTTACTCCCACCTCGGGCGACGGTGTGTGTAGTAAGTACGTGGCGCCAGAGAATTGAACTTTTCCACGAGATGCCTATCGATCCGATCGATGACTTTCTCGATCACACCTGCGACCCGAGCGAAGCTTGGGAATGCGGTGCAAATAAATCTGCGAAACGATCGCCGTTTTGACCTGCCAACAATCCCGATGATTGGATAATATGATAATTAATAGGGAATTCTGCGAGCGTTGCTCGCGGTCGCCGAGTTGCAAGTTCCGAGCCGAGCAGGTAGAACGTCGAGGCCTAATTAATGAATATCGCGTTTGAACGCGCGCTTGTTAAATGTTATTCGATTATTCGCCCTTTATCGAGACTCGCGTACGCGAGTTTAATTCGACGCGCAACCCCCTTTGTCCGTTTACCCCGTTGTTTATTTTAATTACCGACCGAGCAGGCGAAATAACTGACAGCGCGCAATTGACTTCCATCGTGGACTTTACGAGGCAGAACGAACGGATAGAGGCGTTACGGAGTGAACGGTGTACGAAACGCTTTTCCTCGCTTCGCGGCAAACGCTTAGCCGGCGATTTGCCGGTAATTTATTCGCCGGTGCAAAAGGTGAAGCTTTCAAAACGCGCGCGCGGTCCCAACGGTGGGGAACAAAGCGAAATATCATCAGTGTCTCAGGAATCTTCGTTTCGTTCGATAGGCGACCCCTCGTCCCGGAGTCAACTGGACCTTCGCTTATTAAACCGAGCAATCCTGGATTTTCTTGTTATCGTTGCACTCGTTCCAGAAGAATCGTAATCTCGTTCCACTGAGCAATTACCCGCGGATTACGAAAGGCTTTGACGGATCCTAGGATCATACCTGAAGAATCTTTCGATCCTCGTTATCCGTGAAATTTGAAATTCGAATGGAAATAATCCACGTTCGGGTATTTGAAAAATGTCAATGATTGTATCTGGAAAAATCTAGGAAAATTATTGACAAGTCTAATATCATCGTCAACCATTCGCATTTTTTAATCTCTCGATAAAGAAATTTTCCAAGGACAATGGAAGATAATTACGTTGAATTTCTCCAAGAGAAATAACGCGAAGCTGCGTATGTGGGGATTCGACCATTGAACGTTAAAGTCTCGTTGCTCTTGACAGGATTTCGCATACCCAGGAATATTTATTCTCGATACATCCCGAGGAATTATAGAAAAAAGAAAAAATGGAAATCCCCAAGAGATTAACTTGATCCCAACGATATGATCCTAGCTTAATCCTAAAATATTTTGCAAAGATTTTTCCACCGATCGAAACCCATCCGATTTCCTCCTGCGGGTACTATTCGATCTCGGAGATTTCAACGAACAGCTTTACATTCATACGGTTCATTCAGCGAAATTTCATTCTTGCTTTTCTTCCGTGGCAGAGAGGCAGGGGACGAGAGAGGAAGCGAGCTATCGCGAACGATCGATCTACGAGCATCCGAGGTATCGACTAGCAACACGGTGCAAAAGATCACGGGTGTTGCACCATGCACGCAGCAAGGTCCACCATAACTTAATCCACGTAAGTCGCCTACACACCGATGTTGGCGATGCCTGACCCGCGGATCGTTTATTTCGCGTATCCACGAGCACGACGGTGGAGCGTGTATTACGAGGCTGTCTCGTTTATTCAGACTCGCTTTCTGCCTCGATTTATCGAACCACGACAGATAAGCCTGGCCCTGGAAACGCATCAGGCGATGCCTGCGCGATTTACCTTGCTCCGGATAGACGATCATCCTTGAATCCAAAAATCGAGTACCGAAATCGTAAATGACAGATTTGTGGCACCTGAAGCTCAATCAGTGGCGCTAGCTGAGACACAAGTGGTATTAAAAGGGAATTAGAAAATTGGGGAAAGTGGATTTTCTTTTTTGACGATTAGTCGTTGCCTTGCCTTGGATAGACGATCACCCTTGAATCCAAAAATCGAGTACCGAAATCGTAAACTGCAAATTTATAGCACCCAAAGCTCGATTAATGGCGCTAGCTGAGACACAAGTGGTATTAAAAAGGAATTAGAAAATTGGGGAAAGTGGATTTTCTTTTTTGACGATTAGCCATTGCCTTGCCTTGGATAGACGATCATATTTGAATCCAAAAATCGAGTACCGAAATCGTAAACTGCAAATTTATAGCACCCAAAGCTCGGTCAGTGGCGCTAGCTGAGACACAAGTGGTATTAAAAAGGAATTAGAAAATTGGGGAAAGTGGATTTTCTTTTTTGACGATTAGTCGTTGCCTTGCCTTGGATAGACGATCACCCTTGAATCCAAAAATCGAGTACCGAAATCGTAAACTGCAAATTTATAGCACCCAAAGCTCGATTAATGGCGCTAGCTGAGACACAAGTGGTATTAAAAAGGAATTAGAAAATTGGGGAAAGTGGATTTTCTTTTTTGACGATTAGCCATTGCCTTGCCTTGGATAGACGATCATATTTGAATCCAAAAATCGAGTACCGAAATCGTAAACTGCAAAATTTATAGCACCCGAAGCTCGATCAGTGGTGCTAGCTGAGACACAAGTGGTATTGAAAAGGAATTAGAAAATTGGGGAAAGTGGATTTTCTTTTGTGACGATTGGTCATTACTTTTCTCTGATCACACTTGATCCAATCACACCTGAATCCAAAAATCGAGAACCGAAATCGTAACCGGCATATTTATGGTACCCCAAAGCTTAATCAGTGGCCCTAACTGAGACAGGAGACGTATTAAAAAGAAATTGGAAAATTGGGGAAAGTGGATTTTCTTCTGCGACGATTAGTACGTTTCAGGTTTCCATTTTCCGGTGAAAATCTAGGTGATTGCATCACAGCTTGAACTCGGAATGTTGGTCTGTTAGGAATTCTAAATTCACGGAAACTAATTACCAAATTCTTCTTTCTAATACAACACACGTAAGTAATATTAGAATGAAGAAATTGACAGGAATAAATTTTTCTATTTTGACAAATTTTTCTAATTAATGCACTTGGAATTTTAATTTTCTAATAGGGCGGTAATCTTACAAGCTGCAAATTCATAGGAAAATTTAATATCAAGGAAATTCTAATTTTCTGTTTCTCATCTTGACATACTCCCCCATTTAAAAAATTTTTAATTCTCAAAAACAATCCTTCTATCGTGTCAACTTTGATTGCTGGTTCCATATGAACAAGAAATAATTTTCCTCTTTGACAATTATCAATATACTTGGAATTGTCATCTCTTCATAGCAAAATAATTGCAATAATTCGTAACAATTTTATAAGCACCAAATACAAGGATCAAAAACAGAATTTAATGTAAAGGAAATTCTAATTTTCCGCTTTTCATCTTGACAAGTTCCCCCATTTCGAAAATTTGAAATTCAGAGGAACCACCCTAATAGCTAGATAATTGCACTAATTCGTAACAATTTTATAAGCACCATATACAAGGATCAAAAACAGAATTGAATGTAAAGGAAATTCTAATTTTCCGCTTTTCATCTTGACAAGTTCCCCCCTTTCGAAAATTTGAAATTCAGAATAACCACCCCCTCCTGTCCTATCAATCACTATGGCTAATCGCGAGGGTAGCAGCGAATCGAGACGAAAACGGGGACCGTTATCGAGGCAGAGGTGAACCGGAAGGAAGGCGGCCGTTTCGAAACGAGAGTCACGTGACGTGGCAAGAGCGGCGAGTGCCGCATTATGCGACATCGCATCGCGGATAGTTTTAGCCCACGCGTTGATCGCGCGACATAGCGGCGAGTGTGAGGTCCTCTCGTGAGCATGGTAATGACGTGACATACACGCACGCGACGGGAAGAAACGCGTACGTATTAAACGCAGGCACGCCGCGAGGGCACCGCGATGTCACCTGTGCATTATGCAATAGCGACGGTTGACCCGATCGGGGGCCGGATTAAATGTCGCTCTGTTAAATGCATGCCGCGAATAACTGTACGTGGGACGTCCATTTCGTAAGAGGAAATCACCCACATTCGTGATTCACGATGCCTACAGTCGATCACAGGGGGGAAAAGTGTAACGGACGAGCTGAATAGGCACTTGGATCCTTTTACACCTGGATCGTGTATCGATCATCCATTTCACAAAATTCGTCAATCTTTTATAGCAAAATTTAGAACTTTTCCAATAATTATTATTGGATATTTTGATAAACTGTCAGATACTAGTAAAATTCGATACGTCCTAAATTGTATTTAACCCCGAACAGGATTTACGTTTGCAAAATTTGTGTAAATCTTAAAATTGATACAATAATTCGTGCCGCAAGGTTTAACTTGAACTGGTTGATGAGCTGAACACTTATAACAGCTTAGGAATAATAAGATTAATACACGAAATTAATGAAGAGCAATTAAGTAATATAATTAAGTGATAAGTTAGGATATTTCCCAGACACCATTGTCAATCCAGTATCGAAACGTTAGTCTAGGACCCTCCAGGAAGACGTAAGTTAAATGCACTTCGAACATTTTAAACATTAAACAGTTTCCGAAACTGCGAATCCCATACAGCAACCTCTTATACTTAACCTACCTCCATCCTCCAACAGCAGATAATTCCCTCAAATCGTATCGAAATCACGGTCCCAAGGAGAAGAGAAAGAAAAATTCGAAATACTCTACAAAATTCATAATCGACGAACGAGATAAAATTTAGCGACGTGGCTCCCCTATCTTCTGCACCCCTCTCCCTGCAAAAAGGTGCTCGGGGCCCATTGCCGTAGGTGGAAAGAAAGAAAAAACAAGCGGTGAGACACGATCGCAAAGGATCCAAAGCACGTTCAATTCCCCGGTGCGACTTTAATTATCTGAATCCTCGCAAACGACTGAAAAATGAAGGGGCCGCAAAAATTTTATTGGCGGTCTTTCGGGGCCGGCGCGGCCGACCGCAGCCGGGGGCGCGGGAAACCTTAAAGTCTGGCCCGTGCATGATGGCGGAAGAGACGAACGATCGCTTTTTCTCGGCTGCGTGCGATGGAGGAACGAGATTTCGTTCGGTGGATCCCGTAATGCGGTAGCTGGATTCATGGCGCACCGTGCCGGCGTAATTGCGTGTTTGCCGAGAGGCGAGCGGCGTGCCGGTGTTATTAGTTTCACCTTCGCGGCGCACGCAATCCTCCGGTTCTTTGCGGGGCCCGAGACCACGGCCATGCGGGAACATCCTCCCGTGGAACAATAAGGAAACGAAGGGAAGGTGGAGCTGACAGGGAGCCGAGATACCAATCCGCTTACCGGTAGGTGTAACGGCTCTTCGACTTTTTATCGATTTCGTACGGGTCGAACGGGTCTTGGACGGTGAACCGTTCCAGCCGCCGCCGAGGAGGTTCACGGCTCGAATTAGGCTTGCAGGGGACTTGCGGACCTGGCCCGGAATCTGTGACACTGCGATGGTTCCCCGAGGAATTTCGATTGGGGGAGAGGGTGCTTGGAAAACGCGTTTTACAGGGGAATGGAAATTAACAGAGATTGGTCGTCTTGGATTATTTATTTATTTATTTTATTTATTTATATTAATCCATTAGAAAAATTACAAGGAAATTATTACAGTGAGGTACAAAAATTAATAGTAACAAACAAACATAAAAATAAAAATAAAAATATATAAATATACAAACAGACGAGATGTGTATGATATAAGATAAAAAATAAATTTATAGAGAGGTGCGATGTAGTAGCTGTTTTATAGAGTGAAGAGATTGGCTGAATAGATCTAGGGTAGGATAAGAGTTGTCAACATTAATAATCATTCTATCAATACCTGAGTGGTTATTATATATTACCGAGGAATTTCAAAATTTTTGGATGAATTCGTGGGAAAAGTGATAAATATAGTCGAGACTATTTTAACAACGTGGATATGCAATAAAAAAAAAATAAAAAATCGGGGTAGGAGTCGTAAAATAATCAATATGCAATGAAGCGAGAAAATACAGAACTGCATTCAGTAACAATTTTTTCAAATATTTCCTAGACTTAAATATGTGTTACAAAAGTGGATGAGACACGGGTTAAAAGAATACCTAGAAATTTATATCCACAGAAGTATCGGAAGAATAAAAATGTTTTAAATTTGCGAAAATGTAAAATATATTCAGTGTATCAAATGTCCAGAAAAATTCTACATTAAATGCTCCTTCCTCGACGATGCATCACCTGTATGTTCTTCATTTTATATCCGGAATTTATACCCGTTTATTTAAATAGTATATTAAATAATATTAAATATAATTATAAAAGAAAATAAATATAAAAGTAAATATTAAATATATATTAAATAATTATTGAATAGACGAATAAATAAATTACGCGTTTCAGAAGAACTACGAAAACGATTCAACCTCGTGCACTAACTCTCTCTAGTTCCACTCCGATCCACGAAGACAGCCCCCTCGAGACGATATTAATCACGCTAACGACACGATGATCAACGAGTGAATTAACATGCAAATCATGGCGCGGCAACGGCGGGGAAAGAAAGGAATCGTGGAGCGACGATTTCTGCCTGTGTCGTGGCTAAAAAATCCAACAAAGAACCAGCCGATCGAAGATGCACCTGCGCGAGTCCCACGCAGCATCGGCGTCGGCGAGTCATCGCGGAAAAATCCGCTTTGCCGCGCGTGCACACGTGTGCACACGGTGTTAGACCGGAGAAAGGTGAGACGCAGGCGTAACGATCCCACAGTTTTAATTACGCCAACGTGGCCCGGGGACGCGCCCCTGCGGTTCCACGCGACGCGTCCATGGAATATTTCCAATTATTCCGCGGCTTAATTAAATATCATTCCTAATGACGCACGTGTCGCGGGACCCAGAAAACTAATGGACTCCGCTCGGCGCGCCGCTAATGAAGACGTGGGTCGAACCGACGAAGGTGTTGCGCTTATTAATGACGCCTGCCGTCCTTTTTCCTACCCCGGCATTTTCTCCTCGATTCGCTCGAGAACGGGAAAGATAAGAATAATAGACCAGGAAGTCGTAAAGCTTCGGGAATTACGTCGGAATGGAGAACAGAAGGTCCCGTTCCGCGAAAATATTCTATCACTGCGATTACGCAAGATCGCATCCAATGCGAGGAATTAATTCCATGGCTGTGACATTTTCACTTTCGAGAACAGTTGACATGACAGTTTAACGTTATGGACGCCGATTTTCGCAGCAGTAAAATTTGTGTTTCACCTATTCATCTATTCATCTATGTAGGATGGCGAAAACTAGTTTCGAGGCACCAAAAACTGACGGAATGACACGAACATAATACTCATAAAACTAATTTAACTTGGGAAAAGAACACCAAGATAACACAACGAAAACACACAAAGACGCACTCTGATTTAACTCTCTTTCCAACACCGAGTAACTCACGCTCGTGTCGATCACAATTTATTTCTAAGGACTCTGTTTTGATCATCAAGGGCCCTGCTTTTATGCTTTCTATAACGTAAGTTTCACCTATACTGAGTCCTCATAGGGACCACGCAACTTAATTTTGCTACCCAAAATAATTTTTCCATTTTCTTCTAGAAAGCATTGAACTGTTTATAATTTGTTTTTATTGGCAATGGCCGATTGACGATTTCTTTCCAAAATGGTATCCTATAATAATTTCTGAAATTGCGACGTGCTATTCCGCGCGCCATCGCGGATTTATCATATCCGCGTATTATCGATATTTGCATTCCTTGTCTGTGTATTCGTAGTGTGGATTTACTTGTTTGCTTTATAGATTCGTCTGCTTACTTTGCTAGTGCGTTTACCTACCTGTTTGCTGGACTTTATATTTCCACAGGGAGTTTCGCGAATTCCGTAGTCGAAGGATTCTTCGTTTGCAAATTGATGGTGTTGATTAATATTAACGAGGAAGGAGGGGAGAAAAATTAGGATTTTTGGGGCTTCGGAATGAAACCTACTAACCACGTTCCATCTCGCAAATTACTCCTCCCGCCGCCATATATCGGCATGGTGGCAAAAAACCGCACGGAACGAAGAAGATGAAACGTTGAACTGGTCCGTAATGAAAACGTTCGAACCTTCCTCATCGCCTGAGAGATACGCGTAAACCACGAGGCTATTTCCTTCGACGCGTCTTAACCACCGTTCTCTTAAGTCTTAACCATTAATAATTATCGGTGTCGGATGCAACGTGGCCTTCTTCTTCGGGATCCAAATTCGAAAGGGGTTGGCGGCGCGAGGCCGCGCTCGAGTTATCGGCGCATCTGTCCCGTAAATGGGCCCAGAATTTATGGCCGGGCCTACACGCGCCCGAAATCATTACCTCCACTCGGCTCGGGATATTTATATGTACGACCTTGGCAGCTCTCCACACCCTGTCATTACCTACGCATGCCCAAAGGTTGCCGAGGTGCACGCGTTCGTTTTCGTGGCTCACCATCGACGCGAGGCTTCGAGAACTCTTTGAAGATAGTGGCTGAAGAAATTGACCAAATTTGATCAGTTGTTGGGAAGGAAAATTACGTTACCAACGAGATCTTTGTATCTATTTCACGAATTTGTGATTTTGTGTTAGGCGAATATAAGATTGAAGGAGGTGGCAAGCTGACAGAATTCTGTCAAAGAAAATTTCGCAGCGTTTGCGTGAATCCTGCTGTCAATTTTACGATTTTGTATCAGGCGAATATGATATTGATGGAGGTGGCGCGCTAACAAAATTCCATCCAAGAAAATTTGGCAGCAGTTGCACGAACCCTTCTGTCAATTTTGCGATTTTGTGTTAGACGAATATAACATTGAAGGAGGTGGCACGATGACAGAATTCCGAGAAATTGACGTGATTTTCTGAGAATTCCATCGAAGAAAATTTCGCAGCGTTCACGTGAACCCTTCTGCCAATTTTGCGATTTTGTATTAGGCGAACATAATATAAAAGGAGGTGGCACGCAAAAAAATTCTTCTTCCTCAGAATTCCAAGAAATTGACGTCATTTTCCTAGAATTCTGTCTAATTTTCCTAGAATGTTTCAGCCTTTACAAAAATCCCTCTGCCAAATTTGCGTTTCTCTATCATCCAAACATAACAATAAAGTAAGTGGTACGCTGTCCGATTCGTCTCTAAAACTGCAAGAAATTACCTTTATTAATTCAGAAGAATGAAACGTTATAAAGGAACAAATGGATACGTAATTTCGCTATTTCTTTTATCATCGTACCTTGGAGGGTACACGGTTGCATTGATCGAATGGTTGAATAAAGGAAGAACATAATACTCCGTCATATTCCAGTGAAAGACGTAGTAGTCATTGTTCTCGGAAACAATGAATATCAATCGTTTATTATCACAACGAGTAAATTAATTTTGCAATCCCTCGTGTAATATACGGTCCCTTTGTCTGCATTTCAATTTCCTGAAATACCTCCTGCTGTCCATACCGAGTCATAGAAACGACATTCGACCTCACGATGCGTTTCTCCAGGCGACGATTACGCATTCGAAATCTTCCTCCAACCCCGATCATCTTTTCCCATAACCGGCGTATACACCGGTAACGTAACGCGTGTACTGCGCAACGTACACGCGTGTACTTCCTCGTTCGTGCTCTATTTCATCGGCTTCTGCTTTATTATTTCTCCATTGGGACTAGGAGCGGGATGGACGCATCCGGGTAGACAACCCCTTAGGATGAATAATGGCGGCTGTAACGCGGCGTGCGATGCCGGACAAAGCGAGGCCAACAAGTGTAACGCGTCTTCTGAATACCCCATAAGGCCCGTCTGTCCATCTTCCTCGCCCCTGGCCCATACCCGCGAGAAGCAGCCGTACGGTGACTGTTCGAAAAAAAGTAGTCGCTGCTCTCTGAACAGCGTATAATAGTCGGTTAATGATCATCGTTGAATACACACGCCGTGAATCGCCGTGTGATCATCGTCTCTCGCGAGAGAGAGAGAAAGGAATTTTGCTCCTTTTTTCCTCCTTACTCTCCCCGACACTCTACGTCTCCTTTCTCCGTTCGGCTCACCGAACCGCGGATCACTCTTCCTCGTCCGTGTTCACCAGGCCTCCTACGGTTCTTCGGCTCCTTTTTTCTTCTTTCACCTTTCTTTCCTTTTTCCTTTCCTTTTCCATCCTCCTTTTTTCCTCTTACCCGGTCGTCTGCTTTAAAAACCGTGTGATTTATTATCGGGCGCCAGACAGGTGGACCGTTTCTATCCGGTCGCGCAAGCACGCGCATAATGGACACCTTGAAGAGGATCAAACGCGAGATTCCAGCAGACTTAGAGCCGCTAATCGGTCGACAATCAGCCCGCCACGGAAGTCCACTCGAGCGTGCAAATAATCGAGTGTAATCGATGTTCCTTCCACCGGATCATCGCGTAATCTCCGGACGGAGAGCAGGGTTTGATGGACCCGAGGATGTAGATCTGTCTGGAACGGGCGAGCCAGCTTGGCTTGTTTCGTGAAATTAATAGTAGCTTACTCATTGGACAAATCACCTGCCGTGGCTGATGTCTTTCAACGGAGTGTGCTCTCGGATCTACGGATCGTCTTTCAAGCTTTCCTAGAGATTAAAGACTCGCTGTTATTTGTAACTGGGACTGCGTTACATGCGGGATTACGTGATTGAAATTTGAAATATCTCGCTGCCGTGAAAGGGTAGAATAGCGGAGTTAGAAATATCTCAGAGATCGCTCGAATCCACGCATATTTCACCGTGCTAATGAATTTTAAATTTGGGGTCTAGGATATTTCACGAATGGGTAGCTCCATTATATATATATATATCTGTTAAGGGTTTATAATGCGAAGAAATAGTAGCCATTGGAAACAGTGGAAAAACTGTATAGATGTTTATTAACCACTTGCGCTGGAAAGACGTGCCACGCACGTTGTGATGCTTTTGGCGCAGAATCGCCATCAACGTGGTATACACGTCGTGACGCTTCTCAGCAAGTTACTGCAAATTTCTTATCAGCGCAAGTGGTTAAACGGGTGAAAGGTTAGAAATGGGCTGTCTATTTAGGTGCACGCAGGTCAAAAGACGTCTCCAGAAAATGAGAGACAAAAGACAAAACGCAGGGGAAGGGGTCGTCTTCACATCCCTAGGATGTAGATGTTGAACGTCTTTATTTTCCGAAGTTGGTATGACTGAATTTTCAAACAGAGGGCGGTAGTGTAGAGAAAAGATATTAAGAAAAGAACACGCGTACAATTGAGTACTCAAAGAAACCAAGGATATGTAATTTCCTTGTTGATTTATCATTTATTATTTTATCTAAATTTTTACAGTTAGTCTTTCTACAAATGTATGAATGGCACTTGAATAAATAAACCGAATAGAAGGGCAGAGTGTCAAAAATTCTCTCATAACCTTAACGGTAGAGTTTATTTTAGTATTTAGTTTTCTAAAATTCTATTTTCTTTCCTAAAATTCGAAATTAAAATTCGAAAGCTGAAGTAGACAGTGAAATTAGAAGACAAATTTTGGTCTTACGTGTTTTTATCTCCAGGTAATTATTAAAGTGTAATTATCGTTATTTAGGAAACGAAGATACCAAGATTCTTCTGCGAGATCGGTCAACGACAGACCGATGTCTCAATCATTCGAACCACTCGTCCCGACGTTCCTTCCTCTTTTTCTCCCGCCGATCCTGCGCGTTTTCTTCAACTTTGTAATAATTACAACCTGTGTCGGGCACGATGATGTCGTGAGCGGCACGAACAAAGAGGCCTCGCGGCCGACACGTAAGAAATGCCTCTCATTACGGCCAACCACCGACCCTACGTCGTTCCATTAAATAGCACGTGTGCACGTGCTCGTAATTAACTCGTTACTAGCGCTACGGAACCGCTAAACTTTCGAATTATCGTCGAATTAGCGTGGTCGGCTAGGGCAAGCAACATGACAAAACGAGGAGTCAAGTTGGGGAAAAATGGCGCCCGTGGGTCAATGTTTGCGAGGTGTATGCACGATCTCGTTAACCCCTTGCACCACGATTTAATTTTTCAAATTTATGCATTCGAGGAACATTTAATTTTAATCAGTCCTTATTTATCTATCTTTTCCGCGGGAAAATTAAATTAGGTATTCCTATAACATGTATATCTAGGAATCCCGGATGAGATCCCAAAATAATGTAGCATCGAGATGGCTGGTGTTTTTGCTAGATGCTAAAGGCGAAGTCACAACTAGCAAATCTCTGATAAGTCTTCACTAGGTGACTACGACTGACTCTTCACTGACTCTTAACACTTCGTTGACCGTCAATTTTACACAGAAACTATGTCACGTCACAGACTATTATTCTGCAGAAATCTTAAATATAAAAAGTTACGACTATACCAAGTGTTTTGATACTTAGATTTAAGATTTTTCAAAAAGTGGAGTTAATCGATTTGTGCAGTGAACGGCTCATATGTCGAATCACTTCCTTAGCAAATAATAATAATCAAGCAATAGAATTTTCTGGTGTTTCTCTGTAGTTCTATTTTAAGAAACTTGTAAACTCCGCATGCGTTTATTTTCAGAGTATTCTAATGGATTTTGCCGTTTAATAAATAAATAAATAAATAAATAAATTTTATTTATACGACGCTTTTCCATATAAATTTATAACATAAAGTTATGGCGGAATTTAGCTAACCAACCCCGAAATGCTGGAAATGGCGTTGTTTTCGCTTAAAAGCATAGACACGTCCGTGAGGAATTTTCGATCGTACCGAAAGATCTGCCGAGGGCGATTTCACTGGGAATCAATCGTACCTCCCCTTATCCTATGGGGTCATCGGTCGACGCGAAACCCTTGGCCGTTAATTCACGATTTACGCAATCCGCTTTCGTAACGGTGCCCCGTACATCTGCCACCCACACGCCTTGGGACAGAAATTATCCTAATGACGGTCGAGGGCTGTTTATAACCGCGTAAATTGATTCCAGCGCCTTGTGGTTTCGGCCCGCTTACACCTTCCAGCAGTCAATCACTCCGCCGACTTCCCTTGAAAATTCCACCTCCCAGTTACCGCGAAACACCGACCAGTACCATAACTCCCTTCGGACACACCTCTAGTCACGGCTAGGAGGGGTAAACGAACTGCAATTCCGACCATTGCAATTCCCGCTACCGCCTCCTCCGCTTAGCGTTTATCGCGTTACCCGCGGGTAGTTGCGGTACGCGAAGAAACTCGGATGAAATGTCTGGAAACGACTCGATAGCCAGGAAACCGACCGAATCTGCCAAAGGTAATCGGCAAATTTGAACGATCCTTATCGTGCCGCGAGAATAGGATATTAAACGATTCGAGTGACAGAACAATGGCCGAACAGCGAAAGATCCGGCTTCTAAACCAGAAACTCCCCCTTTTCCCCACGGTAACGCAACATTGTTTCATAATTAAGACGCCAAGCCGGTATCTCCAAATCCGTGTAGCAACCCCCACTGCCGCGGTCGGCCGTAGTCGAATTTCGCAAGGCGCGTTGGCCGATCGGGGAACGACTTTCCGTGAAAGCCCGGCAAAAGAAAATGGACGGAGAACAACGGTGACCTTTTTGGTGGTGGCACGTCGACAAGCGAGGCTGGATAATTAAATCGCGTACACCAATGTGCGAGACGGTATCGGGCACCGGTATCTCCAATGCCAATACGCTCGGGTTAAGTGGACCGTTCAGCGTGGCAACAATTGCCGCGAGACACGCGCGTTCCCTCGCTGTGCGTTTCAATCGTGCTCTCGATCGTTCGGTAGATCCACTGGCGATCGATACCCGGCGAGACCGTGATCGATCAACTTCACCGGTGGCGATTGGAAATTCAACCACATGCACGACCGTGTTCACCCTGTACGTTTCTACTGAATCGCCGATCGAATCGATTAACCCTCCGCGATTTATCGCGAGCAACTTTGGTTAGAAAGTGTTTAGAATGTTTCATTAGCGTCGGCGTTAATAATCTCGTGTTCGATGGCACGCGTGCCTTTCCGCGCTAGTTTGAAGGATACCCGCTGCTGGTTTATGGGGTACGGTGCTTCTGCGATTCGACATCTCTTTACCCTTCTGCGAGGGGGTGAAGATGGTCTTGGAGAGATCGTATCGCGTAATCAAATTTTGGCAATAATTAGGACGTTGGTTAGTCGTGAATCGAAGCTCGATCGTCGGTGATCGAAGTGCCTAAATTTTATAGATTATTCAAAAATTAGAGAATAATAAAATTGCATGGTACCGACTAAATCTATCAATAGACTAATTATTAATTATTTAAATTTACTATGATGCTTCTTTTAATAAATACGGGTTTACTTATTTTCTAGACATTTTATATATTTTTTATATATTTATCTTCGCTACTAATAAATTTAAAATATTTCAACGATAAATGAAAATGGCCGTACGGAGAATGCATTATATAATAAAACTTTGGAAATGATTTATTCCTTGATCAGCTGCAAATCGTAGCTTGATCATTGGTGATCGAAGTGCCAAAATTTTAGAGATTATTCAAAAATTAGAGAATAATAAAATTGCATAGTACTAATTAAATAGATCAATAGACTAATCATCAATTATTTAAATTTATCCTATTTCTTCTTTTAAATACGAGTCTCCTCATTTTCTGCAATATTCTATATACTTCCTATATATTTTTCTTCGCTATTAATAAATTTAAAATATTTCAACGATAAATGAAAATGGCCGTACAGAGGATGCATTATATAATAAAACTTTGCAAATGATTTATTCCATGATCAGCTGCAAATCGAAGCTTGATCATTGGTGATCGAATTGCCAAAATTCTAGAGATTATTAAAAAATTAGAAAAATAATAAAATTGCATAGTGCCAACTAAATCCATCAATAAACTAATCATTAATTATTTTAATTTATTCTAGTTCTTATTTTAAATACGAATCTCCACATTTTCTACTACATTTTATATATTTCCTATATATTTCTCTTCGCTACTAATAAATTAAAAATATTTCTACAAGCAAAGAATGTGGTGCAGGGGATGCATTACATAATAAACCTTTAGAAATAATTAATTCCTTGATCAGCTGCAAATCGTAGCTTGATCATCGGTGATCGAATTGCCAAAATTTTAGAGATTATTCAAAAATTAGAGAATAATAAAATTGCATAGTACTAATTAAATAGATCAATAGACTAATCATCAATTATTTAAATTTATCCTATTTCTTCTTTTAAATACGAGTCTCCTCATTTTCTGCAATATTCTATATACTTCCTATATATTTTTCTTCGCTATTAATAAATTTAAAATATTTCGACGATAAGTAAAGATGGCCATACAGAGGATGCGTTATATAATAAAACTTTACGAGTCTCCTCATTTTCTGCAATATTCTATATACTTCCTATATATTTTTCTTCGCTATTAATAGATTTAAAATATTTCGACGATAAATAAAAATGGCCGTACAGAGGATGCGTTATATAATAAAACTATTGGACCAGTTATACCTTGATCAGCTGTAAATCGAAGCTAGATCATCGGTGATCGAAGTGCCAAAATATTTTAAATTGCTAAAAAATTAAAGAATAATAAAATTGCATGGTACTAACTAAATCGATCAATAGCCTAATCGTTAATTATTTAAATTCACCCTATTTCTTCTTTTAAATATGAGTCTTCACATTTTCTATGACATTTTATATATTTCCTATATATTTAACTTCGCCACCAATAAATTAAAAATATCCCAACGTTAAAAAGAAGCGCACCACGCATTTCGTATTTCTACCCCTTTAAAAGTGGTCAAATAATTACAATAGATTCGTCTAATTTGCGAAAACCACCGATTAAAAAAATTCGTCAGAGCCGAGGAAAATTGTCTGTTCGTAAATTTATCTTTAATAACATGGATCACGTACAAATGCCGCAGTCCCGAGAAAGTTAACTAAAAATTGGCACGCGTGCTCGCGCATAGTCGCGAATAGATCCGGGCTAAATGGAGCGTTCAGAGAGCTGCCTCTCTCGACTCGGTGGCCAGGCGAACTCGTGCGCGAGATGTCGAATGATCGATCAATTCCGTGGCGCCGTACCTGTTTCTGGCGCACAAAGAAAAGCCGGCTTATCGCCACGACACGACACAATGACCCGGTGACAGCGGCCGATTTTAGCCTAACACTATTTATACCTCTCTACCGTATCTAATATCGTTTCTCTTTCTTACCGGTCTTCGTCAAGCGCGTATCGCGGTCTGCCCATTCTCTGCCTATACTCTGCCATTCTCTGCCTATTCGAGCGAGCCTCTGTCAAACGTGGAAAGCGAGTTGGCAGCTTTCGCTCTTCCTCGCGAAATGTCCCAAGTTGTGTCATTCTCTGAATCGTCTCGAATTTTTCACACGATGTTCGCTAACTGAAGCGACAAATTTCGTTAACGTCTATCTTGCTCGAATATTTTTGACACCTGGCAGAATTGCAACTTCCCGACACGATGTCTCGCAGTTACATTCTTGGCTGCGAAGCTTTGTACAATATTACGCAAATCGTGATAGTCGCAGTTGCGACTTTGACAATACCTTCATAGTTCCAATTCCGTATTTTGGCAGATCGAGGCTTCGAGATGGCTCGCGATCCAACACTATCGCGTCGATTAACTCCTAGTATTACTATTTAATTATGAATTAAGTATGGAAGTAGTATTTAATTTTAATCAACCACCTATTCCATGCAGTTTTAGTCAAAATGCGTGAAATGTAATTATGACCGCACGAGTAGCGTAGCTTTCAATCACGAAATTTGACATTCAGGATTCATCATTGCAGTGTAAAAGCTTAATTTTATTTTTATTTTCTTTAGTTGACTATTGACGAAGTGTTCGTGTCAAAAGTATCGTACGAAAGGACGTCACTGATGAAACGATGTCTATATCCTGTCATTTGCGATGTAGCTGCACGATGTACTTAGCTCGTGAGCCGCTCGCGGAGCGGACACGCGCGACTCTCGCGAACGCTTCTACTATGACGAGGTTGAATCGATACGAGGAGATATGGAAAAAGATATTGGAATACGCGTATGATATATTGCACGCTTGTCGCAGCTGTACACGGGCCTTGTGTCCAGATAAATAAGACACGTTTAACCGGCTGAGACGAGTTGACTCGTGTTTCGCGCGTGCGATGTTTGTAGTTTGCCGGAGTGTTGTTCCAACGAGCCGTCGTTGATGGGTTCATTTGCAATTCCTCCACTTTTTCGACCCAGATCAGGGTGGCGCTGTTTTATCCGCGGACACGGGTAGAGGTTGTTAGGCTTTACGAAGCATTTTACTTTTATGTTACGACGTTTCTTTCCCTGCTTTCCGACTGGTTCCGACCGGCGAAAGATCGTTGCTGCTTATGCAGAAACCGTATTACGGCTGTTGTCGATTTCACGCGGAGTTATACCTGCCGGTAAAAGGTAATAAGGTTAAAGTGACCGCTTCGCGAGTGCAGCTATACCTCGCGTTGAACGTCCAGCGTGGCTCGGTTAACGCGTTCTATTCGAATCGTAACGTTCGTTGTTTCGCTTCTTTGTCAGTCGTTTGATTAAGCAAGTGGGAATTTATGGAAATTCGGGGCTTCGGGTTTCGCTTGCGAATATTTTTACCGTTTTTCTTTACGACTGGAAGCTCGTCGTCGTCACGTTCGTCTCATACTTCGCGTCGAGCCTTCGATGCGACGTTTACTGATCGAAATTTTCGATATTTCTGAGATTAAAAGGAAGAAAATTTGTAGAAATTTATGACACATATATTTCGACCTATTTTTACCATTTTTAATTGGGATTGGAAGCTCCTCGTCGTCTCATTAGTCTCATACTTAGCGTCAAGCCTTCCACGCGACGTTTACTCTTCGAAATTTTCGATATTCCTGCGATTAAAAAGATGAAAATTTGTAGAAATTAATAATGGATCTAGTTTAACCTATTTTTACCATTTTTTCTTGCGAAGCTCGTCGTCGTGTCATTCGTTTTATACTGAGCGTCGAGCCTTCGACGCGACGTTAGCACTTCGAAATTTTCGATATTCCCGAGATTAAAAAGAAGAAAATTCGTAGAAATTCATGACGGATATATTTCGACCTACTTTTACCGTTTTTCGTTGGGACAGGAAGCTCGTCGTCACCCGCAAGGAGTACCGCTAAGGCTCACATCCGGCCCGCGAGAAGGTCCTACTTCTAGGGCACAGTGTTCCCCGAAACTCGGTCATATCGGAGGCATGCCTGTCAAGGGGAAGAAATATTAATAAAGATGGTGTGGGACGTACTTCCTGGGTGCTCGAATGCAGGATACCGACAGTTATGGGTGGAGCGAACCGTTAACCATCGATGTCGATAATTGACATCCAAGATTCGATCGTCCTTTATGGTATTATACGCTGCCACAAAAGGGTGGCCTTATTTTCTACGAGCATACGGAGATTCTCATCTCGTATCCGGTTTAATATTTATGAATCGATGGAACAGAACGTCTCCTATGTCTCGACAGCTTCTCCCTGGAGGTTGCCAGAAATTTATCCACTTTTCCAAGTCGTTGTCAATTTTTATCGCCAACGTAAAGGATATCCAGATCGTCGAAAAGATCCTGGTAACGTTATGCAACGTTCAAAGGCTGACGAAATATCGCGATTAGAGTTCTTTTCGCTCCAGATTCCAATACGATCGGACACATCGCAAATCCACCCACGAACAGCCCATTCGAGATTTCAATACGTACCTACAGATACCGGCGTTACCGCTGTCATTTCGTTACTCTGCTTCCTATCGAACGGAACAAAGTTTCTATCGCCACTTGGACGTTTTATTGCTGCGATATTAACGAGCGCGAGAATATTTATCATCGTGCCCGGAGGAATTTCGCGCGGAGACAATTTGAATATACAATCCGCCGAATATACAAACGACGCTGCACGATTACGATCCCGTTGTTACTGCGCTGAATACATCGCGAGTTGTTACGCGCGATATACAACCGTGCACGTTATGCACCTTGTGCAATGGCGCTCGACGATAACGGGCTTCGAGCTGCGTTTCTAAAATCGTCGCGTAAATCAACGAGGAAGACGATTTCACTCGGAAATTTCTCCTTTTTCCCTTAGCTGTACTGCCCGTTTCCTCTCGCGTTACGTTGTAGCAGCGTGTAAATATCGAGAAATATCGTCTACTTTTCCCCGGAATTCCGCCGAGTAGCTTCCTCGAGGCTTCGATAAGCTTCGATAATTGTCCGAATAAATTTTCACAGCCGATTTTCCGAGTTTAGTATGCCGTTCAAGTGGCACTGCGAAATTTCTCGATTTTCTGGAGATTCGAGGAAGGTTCTGTAATCTTTGAAATTTCCCATTAATGGAAGATTTAGAAACATTTTTGGAAGAGTTAAACTCGGGGCACGAAGGGAGCTGGATTTGTTTTTTTAAAGACACTGAGTAAAACACGATAAGAAATTTGCATATTCAGAGCAAGACACGTGCTATTAGAACTTGAGCTACGAAGCAAGACAGTGATTCAAGTTTAACCTACTCGATACACGCTTCCTTCGTTTCATCGATTTTTAATTTTTCCTGTGAGCAGTACAAAGTTGACGATTCGAGAGAATAATTGGAGACCTGGAATAAATTACAATTTTTAATTTTTAATTTTTCCTATGAGCAGTACAAAGGAAGATTCAAGAGATTAATTGGAGACCTGGAATAAGAAACGATTTTTAATTTTTCCTATAAGCAGTACAAAGTTGAAGATTCAAGGAAATAATTGGAAACATAGAATAAAATACTCTTCGAATTTTTGCGTTTAAAATAAGATAAGTATTAGTAGATTTATTGCCGATTTTCGTTAACTCGATCCTCCGCGTCCAAACGATCGCAGAGAATCCACGAAAATCAGAGATTTCTCAACTTTTCGGACTATTAAAATTGGATAACGAATTATGGAGGGTACTACAAATTTTCGAAAATCATTTATTTATTAGCTTCAGATAAACTTGTATACACGGACGCAGTCTAACCTGCCTTATAACAGACTAACTGATGCTCAAGAAAAAGTACTTTGCAATAGAAATGACAGTAGTACAAAGATAACAGCAGGTTCCTACCAATGCCATTGTTGTTCCTTCATTTCGCCAACACCCACTAAGAAACTTAAGACTATTCTAAGATAAAATTCCGAATAAAACGTTATTCGAATTTTCCTCCTCAAAACAAGACACGCTAGGCCAAAGCAAGTGAGCCCTCCAGCTGGAAGCCTCTTACCCGAATCCATGATCGCGAAAGCCATCGATTTCGCAACTTCCTCCAACGACTGGGCACACCGAGCTAACTCCGCGAGGCCGAGAAATCGGCTGCAAAGCGACTTCCTCGCAGCACGCAGAGCTGGCCAATTACTCCGAAACGAAAACTACTTATCTGCAGGCATGGACACCATTCTAACCAGGCAATGATCTATCGAGCGAGGCATTTCGTTTCCCTTCGTCGAGATTCCTCGGGCACACGGTTTCTCGGTAGCCAGCCACTCGCCGCGCCGGGTCCTGGCGACGTTATAAATCGATAAAGTTCAGATCGGTGCGACGTATCTCGACCGGTTCGAGCCATTGGAGCGCCTCGATTGGTCGGCGCGAAATCCCGCAGACCGGACAGCCGTCCGGGGACAGGTTTCACGCGATGGGTGACACACCGGGCTAATTTATCGCACCTGGATAATTATCTCGCTGTCTACCGGCTCCGGTGCACCCTGGCCGGCCAATCAGCAGCCGCCTCAGCTCCGCTCGCTCCTCCCAGCTGTCGCGGGTCACCAGAGAGCCCGACCGACAAGAATGTGCACCGACGACGAAGACTCGTCGCGGTTGCGACACCTTGCCGAACCCCGTAAATCGATCGGCCCCGTGCGGCTCCCGACCAGCTGATGTATCGATACCCTGCAACGGGATTAAGCGATTCGTGACGATTAATCGATCGAGATCCCCGCGGATCTACCGGTGGCACGCACGTCGCCGGACCGTGTCGCCGTGATCTCGCAGGTGAATCGATGCACCGCGAGACTTGGAATTAGTTACTCCACGTTCCAGTCCGTCGACGTGCTTCGAGAATGTTCACGTGGGATCGAGGTACCTCCATCTACATCTTCTGCATTTTTCCCCATCTTTTTCCTTCTTCTGCCTCGAGGAATATTTTTGGCGTTACGGATAATTCCGATAATTAATTTATAATCAATCACGTATAAATCATCGTTAGGATCGGAGTAAAAGTAGAAACAAATTATTCCATAAATATATATATAATTGGAACAATGATAATAAATCGTGCCGACCTTAATTAAAATTGGAGTACAGTCAACTAAAGTATCAATATTTGAGGACCACTGCGTCGGAGTACCATAATATTACCATAATATTACCGTAAGATTTTTATTAGGTAAAGGAAGAATTTTTTGAGAATTTTTATTATATCAATTTTATAGAAATTAGTACAAAATTATCGTGGAATTTTAGTTAGATAATAGGATATTAGAGAAGTACCTAGGTACCTAGTCCTAAAGAAAAAGAAAAAGTCAGGGAATTCTCAGATTTTGATAAACATTAGTAGTTCAGTACCAAGATAGGGAAAGTTATTTGATTTTTATAAAAATTTATAGTATAGGCCTATCACAGGATTCTATTTAGATAAGAGGGTATTTTTACAGGCTCTGGAATTCTATATACGGAAATTGTGCTGGATTATCTCGGTGGATGAATAATTTAGGTCAAAAGTATCGAAGAACAAAATAGATATATATATAATTGGAGCAATAATAATAAATATTTTCATAGATATATACTGCAACAAAAATTGTCATCTTTTATTAAAATTGGAGTACAGTCAACTAAAATATTAATATTTGGAGACCATTACTTCGGACTACCGTAGTATTACCATAGAATTTTAGTTAGGTATAGGATATATTTTTATTATTCCACTTTTATAGAAATTAGAAGTGTAAAATTATCGTGGAATTTTATTTAGATAATAGCATATTAAAGAATCTTACCAAGTCCCCAAAAAGAAAGTCGTTGCCCGATTTTGATAAAAATTAGTAGCATGATACCAAAATAGGGAAAGTTATTTGATTTTTATAAAAATTTATAGTATAGGCCTATCACAGGATTCTATTTAGATAAGAGGGTATTTTTACAGGCTCTGGAATTCTATATACGGAAATTGTGCTGGATTATCTCGGTGGATGAATAATTTAGGTCAAAAGTATCGAAGAACAAAATAGATATATATATAATTGGAGCAATAATAATAAATATTTTCATAGATATATACTGCAACAAAAAGTGCCGTCTTTTATTAAAATTGGAGTACAGTCAACTAAAATATTAATATTTGGAAACCACTACTTCGGAATACCGTAATATTAAGGTAGAATTTTAATTGTGTAAAGGAAGAATTTTTATTATTTCATTTTTATAGAAATTAGAAGTACAAAATTATCGTGGGATTTTATTCAAATAATAGAATATTAAAGAATCCTACCAAGTCCCCAGAAAGAAAGTCGTTGTCAGATTTTGATAAAAATTAGTAGCATGATACCAAAATAGGGAAGGTTATTTAATTTTTATAAAAATTGGTATTATAGGGCTATCACAGGATCCTGTTTAGATAAGAGGGTATTTTTACAGGCCCTGGAATTTTATATACGGAAATTATGCTGGATTATCTCGGTGGATGAATAATTTAGGACAAAAGCATCGAAGAACAAGATATATATATATATAATTGGAGCAATAATAATAAATATTTTCATAGATATATACTGCAACAAAAAGTGCCGTCTTTTATTAAAATTGGAGTACAGTCAACTAAAATATTAATATTTGGAAACCACTACTTCGGAATACCGTAATATTAAGGTAGAATTTTAATTGTGTAAAGGAAGAATTTTTATTATTTCATTTTTATAGAAATTAGAAGTACAAAATTATCGTGGGATTTTATTCAAATAATAGAATATTAAAGAATCCTACCAAGTCCCCAGAAAGAAAGTCGTTGTCAGATTTTGATAAAAATTAGTAGCATGATACCAAAATAGGGAAGGTTATTTAATTTTTATAAAAATTGGTAGTACAGGGCTATCACGGGATCCTGTTTAGATAAGAGGCTATTTTTGTGAACCCTGGAATTCTACATACGGAAATTGCGCTGGATTATCTCGGTGGATGAATAATTCAGGACGAAGGCATGGAGGATATAAATTCTCGCTGGCGATCGAGCGGATCGCCAATAAAAATGGCGGCGTTCCCCCTAAACGTTTATCTCCGCGGCGAAATTAACTCGATTCTCCTGTTAACCAGAGAGGCATTACAATGCAACGGGGCCCTATCTCAGGACAGGGTACGTCGATGGTTTAATGTCACAATAGGAATTTCGAGTCACCGGCTTATGCCTCGGACGTCGCGAGCTATGACATAACCAGTACTTTTCTATTAACATCTAAACGAGCTATTCACACGAGCGAACTTCGAGATTCTCGCGACGGAGGAATCGGTTTTGTGCTCAGGACGAGATTACGAGGGAGAATTCTCGGTGCTCAGGGCCGGCTGCATCGTCGTTCGCGTAACTCCGAGGTGTCGTTGTCTCGCGAAATTATTTACGAGGACATAAGGAACCCTTTGATATTTCCTGCTCGAGCTATCCGGCTGTCTAGAAAGCAACGTTGGTGATTTTAGTATATCGTAAAATAATAATCGCTTCCTTCGAAACGTATCGACTACATCGTTCCGACGTAATAAATAATTCCAATTTTCATATTTGATACGTTGGAAAATATAATTAAGTATTCGTTCACCAACCTAATTTCGTAAAGAGAACGATACATTGTGCCATTCAATGCTAAATCGAATAATTAAAATTCGTCTAAACAGAAAATTCTTGGCGAAACACTTAAATCGCTTTATTAATTCTATCTAAATACAAGTAGCCCTCCTACAACGCGGCATCCTATAACACGGTTTCACTATAACACGATTTATAAATTGCGAGAACCCTCCTACAACACGGTTTCGCTCTAACACGATAAGGAAATTGCAAAAACCTTTGCACAACACTATACTTCTTCATAAGCAGTGACGACAGAGAAATTTATTAAATTAAAATTGCGTTAAATAAAAATAATATTTCTGTTTTTTCTTTGTTTTGTGTTGCAAATATAGTTATATTTTTAATAAAAATTAAGTTGTTTACGTAGAATTAAAAAAGAAATTTGTTTTTAATAAGTTCTCGGAACGTAACCCCCCTTTTCGTACTGGCTCTGGGTCTCATACAACACGGTTTCACGAAACACGGAATTTTCTAGGACCCTATCTAACGTGTTATAGGAGGGTTACCTGTACATGGAACCCTGGATAGATTCATAATTAATGCTACAAATATCGATACGAACTATCTGGTCTGCAATTAAACTTTCCAAGGTAACTCTCGAGCTAAGTTTGTTTAAAACTCTCGCAGCCCACATGACGCAGAGTAATTCGAAACATTTAATCAGCCGTATATCTCTCTATTCTTATCTCTCAGCAACCTAGATCAGCCTACATCGCGAGACACCTAGAACACCCTTCACTGAAACGTAAAGCATATTTACCCAGGAGGCGTCCAGGGAACCGCATGTTAACTGCAAACAGGGACGAAATCTCGCGAGGACGATCCTCGGGGGCTCCCCCGAGCCTGGAGGATGGCTACGAGGCCGTCCCTGTACCCCATCCCGTGGACGCGCGTTCCCGATAGCGAATCTAGTATGTAAATATCCGCGAGGCTCGGCTTTTCGCCTGCTCGTGTCGTCCGATCGACCGGCCGAATGGTAAATGTTAGGCTACACGTAAACTCGCCTCGGCCTGTGCGCGAGAGCGTACGCGAGCGTTCATATGGCGCGGATCTATGCAAATAACGACACGTGGGCGGGCGGCGTACGAGCTTGAATGAACCCTTGCGCCACGCGGAGTGAATGGATTTGCGTGGCGTTTAACGACCGCGACGAGTTTCGCTTGTATCGTTTGCCGCCACTACCGGAAGTCTTCCGTCTCTCCGCGTGTACAGGTGTGGCTGTCGGTCGTTAAGTGACGGACGAGGGCGGCCCTCTGTCGCGGTGAAAACGCTCGCCGTGAACCCGGTAGGGCCCCGAACCGTGCCTCTCGTTAGTTCTACTCGGGTCCCGAGTGCCTTTACGACCGGTGTCTGCGAAATTATATCGACCTTTGCGATTTGGAGACGAGAATACTATAGGGGACCATGTTTAACGAGGGACGTCGAAAATGTGAAGGAGAATTCGGTATTTACAATCGTCGATGATGTTACTCGACTTTGTTCTCACTCTAATGAAGATGAAAATAGCGAATTAGAGTTTTTCCTCTTCGAAATGATATTTTCTAACCCTTTGCACTCGAGAGATTCTAAAAATCGATGTTAATTAATATATTAAATTTAAAATTAGCCAACGATGCGTGGAACGTCAAAGTAAAATAATTCCATGTCTCAATTTGCGTATGATTTCTTATTTATCGTTTTAAAAGTATCCTTGACTGTGTGACAGAAAGTCTTTGAACTACTATTTTTCTCTAACGATATAATCGTCGAGTGCAAAGGGTTAAGGGATTCTCCTAGCGTGAAAACGGAGTAGAATAACTTGCGAATAAGAATAAAATACGAGATGTGGGGACCTGGAAAGATCGAGAGCGTTCGAGGGCCAGTCACAAATCGCGCAGGGGTACCTGTCACGAATCACGGTTCTAGAAAGATCTGAACCCTCGAGAGCGTTCCGTGCCACGTACCCCAACAGAGAAAACAAAAGAAGATGGGGCACACACATGCCAAGGCACGGGAACACGGGTCTTGTCGCGGATCGAGGTTTTGAAAATACCAGAACCGTCCAGAGCGTTCTATGACGCGTGCCCACCCACCCCCTTCGAAGACAAAAGACGATTGAGATATGAAAAGTAAGCTCCCGATGGCCAGAGCAGTCAGTCCTCCTAAATAAGAAATATCGAAGAAACTCCGCAGGGACCCGGCTCATCTGCTGCCATTAATCCGACGCTAAGGTGACGAGAGGCAGTCAAAATACAGGCAGAGAAACAGGTAGCCCTCGAGGTGTGCTCGCGCGTGTGCGTTGGCTCGGGAATAGCGGCGAGGATTAAAAGTGTAAGTGCAGCCAATCGTTCGGTTCAGCGATCTGGAATCGTTGCTAATCAGTGTCTCTTCACCGGTCGAAGGGTTATATACCTGCTGCCGTGGCATTCAGCGATCGTGACGATGAGATTTTTCACCTATGCTTATCCCGGCCGGTCACTGGCACCTGCCAGGTCTCTCTCGGCCGGACGTCGTTGCACGCGATCAAGGATCCAAGACGATGGTGGCCGCGCACAATGGGAACGGTGAATCGACGGATCGATCCTCGATTGTAGCACGGAAATGGGGGAGGTGGGCTTGGATCGGCGAAACCGGTGGAAGGGAGCAGGGACGCGTGGGCGAGGGCTTTTGTAACGGTAAATTACCGCACGAAAAGGTGGTAAAAAGAGGACGTATAGTGGCGGGAAGAAAGGACAGGGTGGAGGAGGCGCTGATTTGAATATCGACGTTGAAGAACAGTGAAGGATCACGAGGCGTGGGCAAGCACGCCGAGCTATATGGCTGCACCTTACGATCCGTCTTCCTTCTCCTACTACTACCTCTTGCCGATCGGACTCGCGCGACCGCGAGATTTAATGCAGTCACACGTGCTTTCGTAACGGTAAATCCAGCGCCGCTGGAAAACGATACGAGCCGGAGAATGTCCGTGGCGCTGTCGGCGGACAAGAAAAAGCCGGATAATACGGGAGGTAATTTGCGATGGGGAACCCGTGGACAATATTAAAACCGCAAAGGCGAAACGGGCTTTCTACGTGGCCGTAAAACCTGTATACATGGCGGCCCTTCCCCCCTCTACTCGCCCAGGACTCCCGGTTTAATTAATTGATCAATAATTTCGTTATTTATTGCCGGCTTCGAGCTTCCGCCGTTGAAGGAAATTGCTTCATTCCCCGCGTTCGAAGGGCTGTAAAATATCCTCCGCGATGGCTACTCGGTGTTTTACTCCGTTTTAGAGAAACACACCAGGCTAATGGCTTATCGCGAGGAATAACGTTCTTCCGTGAGCTGTGATTGCCGTGTTTTCCATGTTGGAAACCAATTTGTAACGGTTATCAACGCCCCCCCTTGTTCAACGTTTGCGATGGCTTTAGATACGGGATATTAACGCGTTGTTCGAGCTCGGATTTACTTCTCTCACGAGTATGATATCAAACGATGAGAAAGCTATCTCACAACGTCTTTCGTCGTACGTCTTGCACTATCGCAAAATTTTCGCAATTTTTTATTTAACGAAATATATCCTTTACATATCTAACATCTTCCAAATATATGTACAATAGATCCTTAGAATTTTAAATTGATCTAATTTTCAATTGATACTTAGAATTTTTTTTTTAACGAAATATATCTTCTGCTCCTAAGAAAATTTGTCTTCCAACGTCTTCCAAATATATGTACAATAGATCCTTAGAACTATGATTTGATTTGATTTTTAATTGTTCCTTAGAATTTTTGGAATAGATCCTTAGAATAAGTTGACACGCTTTCTTCCTTATTTCTCGTCGATCAAATCAATTAATTGCATTTTAATTTGCGGATTTATGTAAAGGTCGTTTATTTTTAATTCGCGAGAGTCTTACTAAATGTAAAATACAGTAACACGAGATAAGGGAGATAATGTACCTACCAATTACTCCAGTTACCGGTACTCAAATACGAATCGCATTGTTCGCAAAGTACAATAACTTACTCGTACGAATATTCCAAAAATTTTGGTGCGAGTATTTTTTCGAAAATTTTCCGAAATCCTGTCCAAGAGCCTCGCAAAGGAGCGAATGGACAAATGTTGGGGGAGTGATCGCGATAAACTCGATAGCCTGTTGATTGTCGCCCGCTGTCAGGTGTTAACAGCGCTTACTTATGAGTATGGAATCCGCGATATCCGAGCGTTTACATATGCGAGAGTGTAGGATTCGCCTGCGACGGAACCAGCCACGCGAGATATTCCGCACGCACCGCGTGCTCGCATCTGAATGCAGGTAAGCAGTAAACGCGCATACATTAGAAGGCGCGTTGGTAGGCAGAGAAAGGGGGAGAGAGATACACGAGGAGTGACTAACAACCGAGGTGTTTCCAACGGTGGTAATCTGATCTGCGAGCTACGAATCCACCGCGGAACGACGCTTCCAACGTCGAAACTTTCGGACCGATTGCGAACCACGTGCAAGGCAAAAATGGAGCGCGCGAAAAGCTCGCGAGGTTAGGTCACGATGCGTAAAACGTGTCCCCTGCTGTTTGCCATGCTGTTTTCGTACGATCATTTTCAAAAGTTTCTCGACTCGGTATCTGGTGTATACGTGTATATCGTACATACCTAATTTTCTTTCATTTTAATAATTTTTTTTTTAGTAATTTTTATTCGAGACAATTTGTAAATTTAAGATGGAGATGGGTTAGCAAAATATTGGACTCATGGACTCACAGAAACAAATATTGGAATGTACTTGGTATCTTAGCTGTGTGTCATTTATCGTGTATTTTGAATTGGCATCTCTTAGAATAAACCATAATAATGATGACAATGATAATGACAAATATCGCAGGTCAATGGCGTATTTTGGGTTTCAGAGACCCTTGCTATAGTGCTTGTGTCGAAGAGTCGTCTGCCATTTAGATTAAAAGCTTTTCTGTTTTCCGGAGTCTTCCAGTTCCAAATCCGAAGTTTTGACAGTATCTTAGCAGATATTTGCATTCCTTATTTGCATTTCTGACAGTGCATTTTTCATTATGTAACTGTATACTGTTAGATCCCTGCGTATTTCTGTTAAATTCTCGAATTCGTTGCATTGCAATCCAGAAATTGCAATAGAATCTATCATTGAACGAGGATCCAATCGGAATCCTAGACTAAATCTGTAGACTCGAGGAAATAGATTTTCATGATATGGCGTTAATAATACTTAGAGTTAGACTAACGCGATAGCTTCGTTATGAAGAATAATTCATAAAGACAAAATATCGACGTACCCGATATTTCTCGACACCGAGAGAATTATCAAATTCCCTTAATCCCCTGACCCAACATCGATACACTCCCACAGTCCAGACTTCCTGGAAGTGACTCTCTTAATCTTTAAAACTATAATCTCTCCACCAACTGTGACCACCTAACCCAGATAAATCCAAAACACGCTGGAAAAGGAGGAAAAACATATCCCAAGCCCGAATGTCCAATTCGATAGCTGCGAAGGAAAGCTGGACTCGGAACCGAAATGGAGGAATCGGACGAGTACCGATTTATCCTGGACGCATCGGCGTATCCAAATTTGACGCGACGCGTTGCTCCAGCAAACGGAGAAACGACGAGGAAGGGTGATCAACGCATAGATCAGCATAAATTCGAATGATAATGCTCGCTTCCACCGATACACGGGGCAGATAAGCCCGGTGCATACGTGTTAAATGCGCGACGGCCACGGGTCCAGGTGTCATTCGAGCCGGTATTCGTCGGTGTCCACGGGACCATCCTCTCTCCCTCCAACCAGCCGCGTTTTTCTCTTTCCACCATGCTGTGTTTACAACGGCGACGACACCTCTGCTTTGCGCCTTGGCGCATCGTCTCGGGTTACGTTCGCGCGTGCTCCAGCCCGCGAAATATTCGCGACACGTGCAGATTATCGCCACCTTCCTGGCACCGTTTTCCCCCGCGGGAACGTATCCGACGAGGCATTGAAGATTGGATCGAATGTCCTCGACGAAGCATTCTCGGTACGCGCGATTCCCGCTCCTCTTATCTGGAGCTCTCTCTACCTGCAGTCAGGGCTGGACCGGTGCATTTCAGATGCATTTATGCGCGCATGCACCGCGTCGCTCGATCCACCGCCACTCTGACAGGTCTAGATCGTTATATCGGATCAATTACAATGTACACCGTTCGAGAACATGCATCGCGATTCGTTCGATGCGTGTACCCTACCATGGCGACTTTGTTCAATTATCTCCGGGAAGGAAAACGATAATGGACGTGGGACTGGAACGAGGCCGGGCTGGACGTTCGCGTGTCCGTCGCGGTGCAAGATTTTGAAACTGGATCGTTAGATGCAGTGGATATTCGAGACACAGCTGAGACAGAGTCGCTTTGGATCTCGCGTGCTCGCCGATGGTAATCTCGGCTAAGTGACCGTTCGCTCCATCCAGCGCAGTTCGTCATAGATTTGAGGTTAAATATCGGTACGATAAATATCAGTACGCTAAATGTCCATACGCGATCCAGACATATTTCGCGCAGATATACCCATCAATTTTTATTTATTTATTTATATATTTATTTATTTATTTATTTAAAGGGTGAACACTCTTTATAAAGAAGTAATGCAGTAAAATAAAAATAATTACAAAAATAAAAGTAAAAATACAATTAAAAGGAGCATAATTACATACAAACTTATACAAAAGCAGTTCGTCGTAGATTCGAGATTAAATATCGGTACACGATCCACACATATTTCGCACAGATATACCCATCAATTTTTATTTATTTATTTAACGGGTGAACACCCTTTAGAAAGAAGTAATGCAGTAAAATAAGAATAATTACAAAAATAAAAGTAAAAATACAATTAAAACGAACACAATTACATACAAATTTATACAGGAGGATACATAATAATAAATCTTATAACTGAAGATTTGTAGCCTCTAGCAATCTGATTGCCTCAGTTTTAACTCTTTGCACTCGTATGTCATGCTGGAGGTGACAATACTAATTTACCCTAAAACTCGCATATCAATTTATAATATTAAAAATAAATGAAATAAACATAACACGTTGAATTCTACCACTGTAAATTACTTTAATTCATTTAGCTAAAAGAAATACAAGCTGACACCCAACAACTTTGAAAATAAATCGAGTGCAAGGGGTTAAAACTATCTGAGGATAAATTGAACAAGTTTAAGTTCACAAGTGAATTGGCTAGATTACAAATTCTGTTAAACGAATCAGTAGAATCACAATTTTGATCCAGTCTCGGTCCTAACGTAACCTAACTTTTTTTTTTTTTACGTGGGGGAAATCTTCGGAAGATACCCCGTCCCCCTAGGAGAGGGGACGAGGTTATGTGGGATTTCTATTTTCTAAAACCCCCATAATGGTCATCCTCGCTATGCTGGAGGGAAGCACCGAAATCTCGTAAACCTAACCTAACCTATACAGATCAATTTTGGTCAAACCTCGGTCCAGTTTCGAATCGAGTTACAAGGCTAATTCCAGCAAATTCTGCGTTCGATTACGCACAGAATTCGAAGAAAGTTGCGATGTAAATTTGAACCAAGTCCGAGACTCGTTCGACTACTCGTGTTCGAAAGGATAATTGGGATCGTTGCAACGCTCCTTTTGCGTTTTACCGTAACGAAACGCGGCTGCGAGCGATGCAGCCTCGAAAATATGCAACGAGTCCTGTGTGCAACTTTGCAGGCTTGCATATCGTCAAGACGGCGACGATGACGTCGAGGACACCGTGAAATCGAGAAGGGATCACCCGAGCACGTACGCATATCAGCAGATTAAATTCCTCGGGAATCTTCAGCGTTGCTGGACAACAGTTTCAGGGGATCGTTCCACCGACGTTCCTCGCCTCTGACTAATACCTCGATAAACGTTTGCTTACGACAAACATCGCGATATCGTCCATCGTTCACCTGTACCTGCTAATCGATCTCGCGCACTCCAAAGTGGAACTCTCCCATATAAATCGGCGAAAAAATCGGCAGAAAAATCAGCAAAGCGAGTTAGCCGCTCGCAAACTTGGCTCTCCCGTGTCTCGATTTTATCACGATTATACCTTAATTTCAAACAGAGTTAATCTTTCGTCTCTCGAGGATCGACGACTTATGTACGACCTTATGTTTGCGTATAAGGTACTTAATGGCATCATTCACTGTGCCCAAATTTTATGTATGTTTCATTTAGAATCATCCCATGTATTTTTAAGGTATTTTTTAAAACAGGAGCAGCACAGGTACCTTTACGGTCACTACAACTGTTTCAACAGAATTTTTATTAATGTCAAACATTTCTCCGAATCCTTAAATTTTTTCTGTTCACCCACTCATTTTAAGAATAGCATATTGTATCTTTCATCGGCCAACTACAGCTCCAGATGATTCAGTGCTATATTATTATTTTTCTTGTTACCAAAGGGTTATTACCCGTTAAGACATATGAAATAAATAAATAAATAAAATAAAAATAACGAGTGCCGAAAACGCATTCTTAAAAAGTAAACGGTATTTCTATGCAACCGTATTCCATTTTCTCTGAAAAACAACGCGATATCGTCTATTGTTCACCTGCATTTGCTAATCGATCTCGCGCATTCCGAAGTGGAACTCTCCCATATAAATCGGACGAAAAATCGGCGGAAAAATCGGCAAAGCGGGCGCCGAAAGCTCGTTTCTATCTCGTCGAAATGTGACAAGTAAAAGTAAACGATATTTCCATGCAACCGTATTCCATTGTCTCTCGAAAACAACGCGATATCGTGCATCGTTCACCTGTAACCTACTAATCGATCTGGCGCATTCCGAAGTGGAACTCTCCCATATAAATCGGACGAAAAATCGGCGGAAAAATCGGCAAAGCGGGCGCCGAAAGCTCGTTTCTATCTCGTCGAAATGTGACAAGTAAAAGTAAACGATATTTCCATGCAACCGTATTCCATTGTCTCTCGAAAACAACGCGATATCGTGCATCGTTCACCTGTAACCTGCTAATCGATTTCGCGCATTCCGAAGTGGAACTCTCCCACGTAAATAGGCAGAAAAATCGGCAAAGCGGGCGCCGAAAGCACATTTCTATCTCGTCAAAATGTGACAAGTAAAAGTAAACGATATTTCCATGCAACCGTATTCCATTGTCTCTCGAATCCAGAACCGAATAACCTACCGATCGAGATGGTCTTACGAAACCACGACCCATAACGATCCCGCGCAACAAATTACGATAATATGATAATAGAAATCGGCAACGGTAACGCGGCGATCGTTACTCGTTACCGGGTCTTTTTACGGAAGAATTTACGACATCGGCGAAAAGAACAATTTCGAAAGTTCCGAGCCGGGTGACCGGGTTCGGCGACGCATTTAAATCGGCGCGCAGCGAAGGATAAGACCAGGGCGTGAAGCATAAATCGCACTCTTCATTGCGCTTAGTTTATTAGAAATTCAATTCCATCCAGGCTGAATTGGCCGATCGTGTAAAACGATCGGTCTACACTCGGGCGCGCGTTTCAACCGCGTTTATATAGCTTCTGGAACCACACTCGCGGCTGATTTCTATGCAACGATCGATAGATAACAAAACGATGTAATAACAGCCATATTGTCGGGACCGTTCGACCGTATCCTTCGCATTCTTTTCCCCATTGCGACCGCGTGTAACTGCGTGGCACGTGGAAAATTATGATCGATCTGCTGGCGCTGGTCGGCGTCGTTCCCGGTCGCATCTGAAACGATCGCCACCGTGCTGCCACGCTCACGGCGTTTAAAACGACCTGCTCCCTTTCCTGCGCTGGAATCGGGTCTGGGTCAACGGTGCCCCGATCCCTTCCTGTTCTCGTGCCTTATCGGACCCGAGTCAAGGCTGACACGCTACCCGGAAACCCGAACCCGAACCGCACACGATCGACAAGATATCGCAGTCGTCGTATTATTCGGCGCGACGGGCATTGCCTGCACGACAAGACCCAGTGTCTCAGCCAAAAATAGCGTTTCGCTCCTCTCCCTGGTCCAAAATTTCTCCGGCATCAGATAAATTCGCGTATTCTTGCACCCGTGCCATCTTTGCCTTCGGTATTTTTAACTCCACTCGAACCTTTGGAAAAAATTAAATTTTGGAGAAAATTTACGTATTCTTGCACCCATGTGATCTCCTTCGGTATTTTTAACTCCACTCGAGCCTTTTGGAAAAATTAAATTTTGGGGAAAATTAGCGTATTCTTGCACCCGTGCGATGTATCTTCGTCTTCGGTATTTTTAACTCCTCTCGAACCTTTGGAAAAAATTAAATTTTGGGGAAAATTCGTGTATTCTTGTATCCGTGCGATCTTCTCCTGCGGTACTTTTAACTCTATTCGAGCCTTCGGGAAAAATTAAATTTGGGGGAAAATTCGCGTATTCTTACACCCGTGCTATCTTTGCCTTCGGTATTTTTAATTCCACTCGAACTTTTGGAAAAAATTCGCGTATTCTTGCACCCATGCGATCTTCGCCTTCAGTATTAACTCCTCTCGAACCTTTGGAAAAAATTAAATTTTGGGGAAAATTCGCGTATTCTTGCACTCCTGCGATCTTCACCTTTGGTATTTTTAATTCTACTCGAACCTTTGGAAAAATTAAATTTAACCGCGTTTAAAAATACGGTTAAAAGTGGATTTAGAAATAAACACCTTTAAAAATTTTTCTTTCCCGCCACGTTTTATATATCGCGGATATAGCGACACGCGTGTTGCGCGTGAAAAGGAATTTCTGTCGCTGTGTCATTTCGCGGACACGAGGCAGTAAATATGTAAAAGTGTCTCTCGGGATTCCGTTTTATCGTGGGTTTGCGAGGAAGAAGGATAGTCCCGTTTTTCCATCAAGGATCTCTCCATCGAGGCACTCGGAAGCCTTGAACAGACATGAATGCAACGCTGCAACACTGTTATTATTATCGCGCAATTGTCGCGTCCGGACAAAAGCTGACTGGCGATGGTGAAACAAGTTTCCAGGCCGGGGCTCAAAGGTTGCTCTATCATCGCGAAGAGGAACTTGAATTTCACGTAAAAACGAACCTTGAAATCAGTTATCCTTTGCAACAGGATGGGGAGATGGGTCCTTGACAGAAGGATTTCACGGGTGTCACGTTGCTCGCGTTAAGGGGTCCCTCGGGATCTACCTACCGCAACTTTGGGATCTTAGGATCCTGTTTTAGGACAGGAAGGAAGTGAAGCTGCAGTTCGCGCGAGTGACTCGTCGAAATTATCAATTTCCAGCTCGTGGAAATTACCTCGATTAGAAAAAATTCTACGCTTTTCCGAGATTTCCGCCGGCATCTCGGAGGTGGGTGCACGGGGGAAATAAAAATGGAAAGTAAATATTCAGTGACATCATCATCGTCATCGAGCACGGCCCTTTCCGGTAGCCAAAGCACGGCTAGACAGCCGCTGGTCTCCTTGTATGTAAAATCGACGTTGTATTCAACGAATGAATGCATCATGGCGCATAATGGGCGAGGCTCGCGCGCTATTGCCATAAACCATGATCGTCCTACACGTCCCCACCTGTCGAGGAGACCCAGTGCCGAGGGCGATCGAAGATCAGTTGCAAAATAGCCGGCCCTGAAGCTTGGCAAAAATTGAAAACGAAAGGCGAGCGAGCAAGGCTTTCTTCTACGAACACCAGCGCGTTCGCGCTCTAAGGTTTCTTCGTTGCACCTGAATCATTCGCGTTGCGCCTCTTTTTTCTCTCGGTCTCGTGCCAGGTAAATACGCGTAACATTCGAGAGCGAAAAGTCAACGAGCTCGTTAATTTAATTTACATCGATGCTTGGTAATTCTATCACCGTTCTAATCTCCCGTAATTTATACCGTCTTATAGCCGTTTTATTGCAACTTTTAGTGCTTGCGTGGATTTCGAAATGGCGAGGGGAAATTAATTAATAATAGTTTATTCGTGAAAGAATTTTTCGAAACCATCGCGTTTCGTTCGCAAATTCTTCAAAAAATTTCGACAAATTATCTCGACTTTTTCGCAATTACTGTAGATTGAAAAATTGTTTGAAAAGGAATCGGAATTCCTTTAATTCTTTGGGGCACGGTGGGATTAACAAACAATGTCCCACCTTTTTGATGCACCGTAATGCATGGTGCGAAATTTGTAGTCCTACTCGAAATATTGCAATATTTATTATATTTATTATATTTCGTCTTATTTGCGTAAAGCAGTTGGTAACACCTTCGATAAATGTTATATATGTATTTGCTCGTGTTGGCAACATTCGACATGCCAGTACAGATTAATTAATTGCTGCAAGTGGAAGGTTTACCGCGACGATCCTTCTTTCCTGGTTTTATGTTTTTACATTATGTGATTCCTTTATTAGTAAAAATATACCAATTTTGTTTCATTTGAAACGCAATAAAATTTCTGTGCAAGATGGGTTTATTTTATTATCTGAAATCCTGCGTCGCAAAGAGTTAAGAAAATAATTTTAACCCACTCGCTGCTCCGTCAGGCACCCTACTGGGATTATTCGAAATCTTGCAATCGTGATCGTATAATAGAATTTTGTTAAACAAGGAGAGGATTAAAGTCAATGAAAAGACTATATAGGGTGGTAAATTTTTCGCGATTCGAGACTCACCGTCAATCATCCTGGCCCCCCGAGGCCCCCATCGAGCTCCACACCTCCGCCGCATTTTCCCGCGCACGATTAGAGATCCACGAGCCAGCTAGGTTCTTGAAATTCTAATGGACCGATGGATTTTTGCCACTCGCTGTGCCTGGAAGAAGCCCATTAGTCTTTCAATTATTTTCGCTGCCCACTTCCACCGGGGCAACGTTTTGCAATTTAATTCGAATTCCCTCTCTCTCCGCTCTTCTTCGCCTCACTCTCTCTCTCTTTCTCTTCCCTCGCACATACGTTGGGCATAGTCTATCGACGAGCACGCGTTCCATCAACATATTCAATGGTCTATTAGCTGCGCGCGAAAGACAGACGAAGCGAGGTCACGGTTCGAGTATAGAGGCCAAGAAGACGGGGCACCCACACTCCATTATCGATGTATCGATAAGCGTATAACCTGCAGAGACCACGGGGCGCCGGAGCCGGTCAGCTCGCAAAAACAATAGCCCTGAAAACCGGTCGCAGAGTCATCTTCCGAAATTGGCAGGTGCCTTCCAGCGTCTTCTCTCTCTCCCTCCTCGGGGCCCCGCTGGTACCCTTCCCCTCTTCGACCGACCCCACGGATTCCACGGATCTAGCTAAAATCAATATTTAATCGGGCTTCCAGCCAGCTCGTAGCTGTCAGCCAGGTGCGAAAATCACCGGAGCATTGTTTTAGCCGAACCCCTGGATATAACGATCCGCCGCCATAGGGCTATCGTAGAGCTACCTTTTCGTTCCGCTCCTTTTCTTCCTCTTTCGGACGTTCCTCGGATCCAGCCAGATAACGATCGCCCTGGAATAACGAGGAAACGGATAATTGACCGTCTATCTTCTCGAGATCTAAGCCACGTTGACTTCCTCGAGCTTGGCGCCTCCCATTTTTCGCACCCCGCTGATGCTCCGCCTTAATCGCGGAGCATCTTCCGCGAGAAGTTGATGGGATTTTGATGGAAGAGAACTGGAGGATGTTAATACGGTGCTTTTAGGTGTTTCCCAGACCTCGATCGCTATTTATCTCGATTTTGAACTTAGAGAGGATTCCACGAATAGAGGTATTCCTTAGAAAATTGCGTTCGGCTATGAGGAATATAGGGCGATACTTCGTGACGACAAAGATGGCCGACGACTTGATATACCTCTGGTGCATCTCTGTTTTTGTAGGATTATTTCATCGTCGAATTAACCAAATCTAACAGCACCTTCGAATTCTCTCGAATTGCCACTACCACCCCCTGGAGAAACAATCAGCAATAACAAAAGTACTCCCGTACAGTTAGAGGGTTCGCAGTGTAATTAGAAGTCGCGTCCCATAAATATGTTAATCGTTCATTAAACAAAGTTTATGAATTCTTGCGTCGGTCAGTGGCCATGCAATTTCGTCCGTCCCGATATTGCGTCCCCAAAGGGGTCTGTGGTTTAATTGGTCAACAAAGGGGGGCCGCTCGTAACCAGAAATCGTGCTGGCGAAAATTAATGAAAAAAAAGAAAAGGGGGACGAAAGGGAGAGGAAAAAGGTGCTACGTTGCCCACGGTAGCCCTGCATGCTGCGGCAGCGGCACACTTAGCCGCGCATTAGTCAAACAATTAAGAGTTTATAATGGCACGTCACATAAATAACGCGGTGCAACAGAGCCAGGGAGGCGAGATGCGTTTGTATCCTTCCACGTGACGCAATGGATCACGTTAATGGAATACACGCGTACCCGCGCCCATACATATATGTATGTACACGAATTCGCAATGTAGCACGCGCTCCGCGTGCATGGGGTTCAATTCACGGGGCGACCGTGCTAATATCGCGTGGGCGTTTCCATTTCCTACCACCAGGCCGCTTTTCAATAACACCGACCGTGACAGTGACTCGTAATCGCGCCGCGCTTCCGTTCCTTCATTAACGCGCCAAAGCATCCGGCTGAGAAACGGAAGAGACGGAAGAAAGGGTGAAAGCCGCGACCATGGATCATCTACAACCTCTGTCTCTCGAACGAATTCGCGAATATTTGCGAGTAGCCTACGAGAGACATAGACAGGCTCGTAAATTACCTTACTAAACGATGGTATTACATACATGACAGTGTAGTAGATTTTTAAATATATATGTATTGGGATGAGTGGAACAAGTGTGCATGGGATTGGAATATGTAATGAATTCGGGTTATTATGATAAATGAGTGTGCGTGTAATGATTGAGGTGTGTGTGAACTGTGTATGTCAATGTAATGTATGAAAGAAGAAAGTAAAAAGAAGAGTGATTTGGCATACGTTAGTTGCAATTGAGTATTAATCGAGAGAAGACGTGTGAGCATGTGATAGTGATAAAATAATTATATTCCAAACCAATATTTGTATTTGATAATCTTTGTAATTAAATAAATAATTGTTCTTATTGTTATTAAATTTCAGCCACCACTAACACAGTGGGATACAACAATTGTGAGATGAATCTTTATTTGAATGGCGTCACCCAGCATCGAGGACCTTTGCTTCGAGGAACCTGTGGTAGTGGTCACATAGATTTTTAGGTATATATGTGTTGGGATGAGTGGAACAAGTGTGCATGGGATTGGAATATGTAATGAATTCGGGTTATTATGATAAATGAGTGTGCGTGTAATGATTGAGGTGTGTGTGAACTGTGTATGTCAATGTAATGTATGAAAGAAGAAAGAAGAAAGAAGAAAGAAGAGTGATTTGGCATACGTTAGTTGCAATTGAGTATTAATAGAGAGAAGACGTGTGAGCATGTGATAGTGATAAAATAATTATATTCCAAACCAATATTTGTATTTGATAATCTTTGTAATTAAATAAATAATTGTTCTTATTGTTATTAAATTTCATCCACCACTAACACAGTGGGATACAACAATTGTGAGAGGAATCTTTATTGGAATGGCGTCACACTGCATCGAGGACCTTTGCTTCGAGGAACCTGTGGTAATGGTCACATAGATTTTTAGGTATATATGTGTTGGGATGAGTGGAACAAGTGTGCATGGTATTGGAATATATAATGAATTCGGGTTATTATGATAAATGAGTGTGCGTGTATTGTGTATGTCAATGTATTGTATGAAGAAAAGAAAAAAGAGAGTAATTACTGATACGTTAATTGTAATTGAGATATAATAGTGAGAAGTCGTGTCATAGAGTAATTATGCGAAATTAATTATATTTAAATGTTATATTAGTGTTTTACAATCCTTCTTATTAAATAAAGAATTGTTCTTGTTGTTTGTTATTAAAATTTCTTCCACCACTAACAGAACCATCCAGCTTGTCAATTTTCAAAGCTGGGTTAAGTGACTCAATGGGTTGTCACAGAGCCTATGAAAACCTTTTCAAAGGGTTCGACGAGACGCACTTTTTGATAGTACACGTATCATACACTTCGAGCCTGCGTTTATTTTATACCACCAAGAAATATAATCAGAATCAAAAGCTCCTTTTAATTTATTAACACTTTCACTGCCACGTTAGTCATATATGACCAGTCACGGTTTCTCCTGTGACGCCAATTTTTTATATTACCAAATTATATAAATAAATACCACTATGCGATTATCTGTATCAAGTAAACGAAATTGATCAATTATTGAATAAGATAATATATAAGAATCAAATTCAATATTATTAAATGTGGTCATTAGTGACCGAAGCGCTTGAACTATTTAAACTACATTGAACAACACTGAATGAAAATTGGCAGTTAGTGCATTTTGAATATAACCGCTAATTAGAAGACACTTTGAAGTAAAAAGTGCCCCATTGAACGATTAAAAATTTTTATTAGAACATCAATCAAAAGATAGAACAAATCTTGAATCTAGCGGTGCACTCCCGTGGTGTCCTGAGGGATACATGTGATTTCGACGTGGCAGTCAAAGGGTTAATCCAATCTTACCACGCAATAGCGAAACTTTAAGATCGAAACTTAACCCTTTGCACTCGAGAGATGATCCTCAGTCACCATTTGATATAATTTGGAAGATCGATATTAATTAATATATCAAATTTAATGTAAAGTAACAATGTACGAGGTATCGAAATTATGCAATTCTTTATTTACTGCTCAAAAAGGTATCGTCAGTTTTTTAATAGAGAATCTTTGAATTTCTACTCTTTTCTAGCTAAAATATCGTCGAGTGCAAAGGGTTAACGCCGACTTATTGTTAGACCAAAACTTGTTCCTCTTCAGAAGACACATGGTAGTGAATCTGTTGAAAATAACATGCGTTTTAACATATTTACAAAAATCAAGATACATCTTTGAACTATGCGTCAAGTATTTACTTCACGCTGTAGATAAGAATTAGGGGACCAAGGTGAGCTGCAATTGCATACCGTTTTTCATAATTCTAGTTTTACCTTTCCCTGCGTACAGTTAGAATACGGAAAATATACCTTCCTAATAATAGAATAAGAATAATTATAAAAAAAATAGTTATTTCTTTTCACCAATAATCCCAATAAAATCTTCAATTATTTAATTAATCTTTAATTTATTAATTCCTTTAATTAATTTGATTACTAATCTATTTAATTAATCTATAACCCCTCGTTTCGACACCTTGTATTTCTCGCGTAGACTGTAACTAGCAGCCTATTAGTAGAGTCTATAGTAGAGTTTAGGAAGCCAAGATTCACGGACCGAAAAGCGGCCTATACCTCTCCGCTGAATCAGTCGAATGCTCGAAGCGTCCGGCAGTCGCTGTTAAAACAATTTCCAGATAAACGGCGTCCGAAAGGAGCAATTGGTGGTCGGAGAAGTAGGAAGTCTCGTTGGCTGGATTCCATCCGCGTTGCCTCGCGGGCCCGTTTCGTCGGAGTTCGTTGACCCCGGTGCGCGCTCGCCTTCCAAAAAACCGGTAATCACAGAGATTATAGGGGCTCTCGTTCCTCCCGTGATCGTGATCGATGAATTACGATTTTCGATGATTCCCGGTAATCCGCGCGCGGTCTCGCATCACCCTTTCGGTATTTTAACCCGTGGTTCTCCGGCGACGAGGAGCGAGGCGGTTTTCGAGGATCACGGCGCAGCAACCCCCTCCGTTGGTCCTGTGTCGGCTCGTAACAGTGACAATTATCGCGCGTTCCAGCGTGTGCCTGCGATATAAATTGTCAGCGGGAGTAATTAGTGTCCGGGCCCGTTGCGCCCTTGAGTAATTAGCAATTAAGCGGCGCGTAATTGCCTAATTCCTGCCCGTCATCCGACCACGGGCCCGTCGTCGATAAGATCGCCGGCCAGCCTCCTCCGGGCAATCGTTAAATGTGTATATGTATATCTGCCTGGTCGATTTCTCCAACGGGGCCCCCCTTCGTGGGGCTTTATCCTCAGCAGGTAGCAGGCAGCCGTTTTATTTTTTCAAGTCCCACCGGCCGGTGATGGCTGCCCGATATCGTTCCCCGTCCCGTTTACGGCCCTTCCAAACTCTTATTTCCTCTCAAATATTTATCTTCCTAGTAAGGATACGTGCTGGCGATTAATAACTTTAAGTACTTCGTTGCCGCTGGATATCGCGAGATGCTTCGTTTATTCGCTGCGTCTGTTTCACGTGCCCCTTTTCTCTTCACCCTGTTACGTCTATGGCTTATTTGGGTGTTACGCTAAATTCGCTATAGAGCCAATAGAGCGTTTGAGATTACGATTATTAGCAAATGTTTTCTGACAAAATAGCGAATTTTTTATTTAACATCTTGGAGTAATTGTCGCGTGGTAAATCGTAGGAACGATCGCTCTAACTCTATTATTATATTATATGATCTCTATTCTTCTATAGAATAGACAAGAATATAATTCGTTCTAATTATTATTGAATTTCGCAGGGCCCAAATCCGACTGTCGAAGCGTCAGAACGTTATCAGACTGATGACTTGGATGAGTCTGGTACAGACACCGTACGTTAGCCCTTTGCACTCGACGATTTTTTAGCTAAAGAAGGGTACGAGTTGAAAATTTTTCTGCTATAAAGCTGACGACACCTTTTTGAACAGCAAATAAGAAATCGTAGAATTATTTAATTTAGATACCTCGCATACTGTTACATTATCTTAAATTTGATATATTAATTAACATCGAACTTCGAAATTTTATCAAATGGCGACTGAAGAGCGCCTCTCGAGTGTAAGGGGTTAATAAAAAGTACAGTATAATGTGTATATTTTTAATATTTTTATGTCGTATATCCTATATTTATATTTCAGTGCTTATTCCATAACTAAAGGGACACGAGTAGTATTGGGATTATGGGTAAAAAGAAATAACTATCTGTATTCTATAATTATCTTTATTCTCTCCTAAGGAAGGTATATCTCAAGTATTCTGACTGTTCGCGTAGAGAGTCAAAACTAGAGTGAAGAAAAAGGGTACGCGATTGCGTGTGAAATAAACACTTCACGCATTCCCAGAACCTCTTCAGCGCATAGTTGAAGGATATATCTATTTCTCCTGAGAGATTAATTTTCGTATATTCGATACGTTAAGACGTATCTTACTTTCAACAAATAGTAAAAGATTTAAAATTAATTAGAATAAGCATATTGATCGTTTTCGATATCAACCCTATCCACGCTTGATCTTCCTATCGAGAGTGCACAAACCACCTTCTCCACCTGTCTCGATCGTTCCCCTCCCGCGCGGCGTGGTTTCGTCTTACATCCAAGTGTTAGCTACCACTCGATCATGTCAGTACCTAATCAGTCAGCAAGCACACCTGATAATCCCTTAACCGCGGCGCTAACGCTATCATTAGTATTGCCGCTAATAGCAGCGGCGGGGCAACACACCTAACGCTGTCATTACTATCGCCGCTAATATACGGTACGCTCGATAAGGCTCTAATCGCGGCGATTTACAAGGAACTGCTATCTGGAAAACAGGCGAGGCGGCTGTGAGACCGGGCGAAGAGGGATTCGCGGCGGAAAGATACACACCCCCGTGAAGCGTAACAAGATCGCGAGAGCCGTCTGGAACAGCGTCGCGGATAATTAGCTCGCGATCGTTCGTGGCCGTGCGTGACAATGCGCCATGAATCAATTTGGTCACGTCACATCAAAGTTGCTCGACCGCTTTGGCCCGTAGATATCGACCGGTTGGCATTTTCCCGGCCACGATAGCGCGGTGTCGCTTGCAGCGATCGGCAATCGCGATTAAGGAGTCGTCGAACGCGTTCGCTAGGGAATCCAGCGTGTTTAATAACCGATAATCGGCTGAATAAGTCGCGGGGTCCGGGCTATCCGGACTGCGTCGACACCGAATTTATAGTTGCATCTGGAGCGAGAAAAATCGGTTGGAATGGATTCTACGGATCCTAACCGGAATTCGAGCAGGGAGGAGACCCCGGTAGGAGAAATATTGGAAGGAATGGAAATTTATAGGGAATATTATCCACGAGATTGGAATATTATCGGGTGTATCGAGCTGGATAAACGAGCGACAACGAAGGTGTACGGGTAATGCGCGTGCGAATTAGTCAACGATCCTCGCCGGAATCGCCGGCTACGCGTAGGTATACGCGTGCACGCGACTGGTCAGGGCTGAGGACCTCGTTGCGAGTGCGTAGGCAAGCTGGAACAGACGCACTCCATTCACTTGGCGCCACATTCATTCATGGCTAGAGCGCAACCGCGGATATCGTTCGACGAACTGGCTACGACATTACGTCGTCGACGTAATGATCGTCGATCGACAATGCGTGTGTACGTATATGTCACGATCGCTACCGGAATTGCGGGCTTTATTCTTGTCCCTGATAGCCGATTGCGTGGCCAGGCCGCGCCGCGATCCAGCGTGCACTTAGTACTCGGTACGCGGTTACTCGATCACGTAGCACCGTGAAAGTATTTAATTATCCGAGGCTAAATCTCGTGGAAATTTGCGTCGGTGAACGTGGCGATTAAGGAATCGGATAAAAGCCGCTAAATCCACGGGGCACGTGATACCGTTGTATACGATCGGCGAACGAAACAACCGGTGTTCGAGATCTATCGTTACGTGGGTTTAGCTTCTCGAAATTTTTGAAAAAATCGTCAGGCAGATTGGAAATAAATTTGGGAATGTGTCGGGTTTGCGCGAACAAGAATAGGGTAACGAAGCTTTGTCTTCGGAAATAAGGAATTTACTTTTACTTTTCAAAATCACTTTCAATCGTATCCTAGCTTTATGCAACACACGGTACAGCATGCATTACTGCAGTTACGGAAATATATTGAAGACGTTTCTAGTGTCATCTGGCATATTTTGGTTATTTAAATAAACCTAAGGGTGGAAGACACTTCCTTCCAAGCTATCGCAAAGACAGCATAGTTATTCTGACCGTGAGACATTATCCCGATGAAACATAATCCATTCACTGTATTAAACAGCAGAATAGATAAAGGTATACGTTAATTTTTCAGCACAATCTAGCGACATCTGGCATTTTTTGGCTATTTAAATAAACCTAAGGGTGGATGACACTTCCTTCCAAGCTATCGGAAAGAAAGCATAATTATTCTGACCGTGAGACATTATTCCAATGAAACATAATCCATTCACATAAACAATGGAATAGGTAAACGTATACGCTAATTTTTCATCGCAATTTTTCACAAATATAGTCATCCGAGTGTTATAATACCAGGATAAAGCGCATAGAAATGATGAACCGTCCTGATAAAATTTAAGCCTTTGTCTGTTAAAAAGTAGAAGACGAAAGAATAGGTATAAAATTATTCAATTAGCTAGAGAAATTTTTGTCAAGTGTAGTAGAGGTATCGAAATTCCAATACGTATTTCTCCTGACCGACGAGGTTCCTCTGGATTCCGAGTTAGCCAACGGCTTACCGTCGTTGTTAAAAGAAATTGGTAGAGGGAAGAAAAAGATCGCCGTGAGTCACTTCATCCTACTATCCGTGCTGGAAACCGTCCGTATAATTCCATTAAACTCCTCCGTCCCGCGGAACTCGTACATCAAGCTTAGAGGCTATTTCAATAGCCTTATCCGGCTGGCATTATCAATTAACCTGGGCCGGGAGCTCGCATAATGCTTGAAATGCTTCAGGTATGACCAGTCTAATTCCTTATCACGCGGAGGCTGACGCCTGAAACGGAGGCCGCTGAACGCGTTGTCCGTTCCGTTCCCTTTCCCCGAGCGAATTAAGCAAATTATGTCACCTCGATTTATATGCATCCTTGCGTCCCGGCGCGCCGCGCCGCGACGATCCGGTTACTCGCGCGTTATTACGCGTTTACCCGGGCCACGGTCGCACGGGGCGCAAGTGGGTGTCAACCGTGCCTCTCTTTCTCCGCGCCGCTTTCCACCTTCGTCTCTTTCTCGTGCTGACATATCCCGTTTTCGCCGCGGTTTATCCTCCTTTTCTACTGGATCGGTGCTCGCAGGGGAATTCAGAACGCCGGTGCCCGATCCATGGCACGGATAACCTCGCGCAACCCGGACACTAACGGCTATCGGCGACCTTTCCTTTCGAGATCCTTATTATTTGAACGCAGGTGCTTTGTTCGCCGGATGGTACCGCGGTGATAGGAATATTCCGCGGCACAATGAGCCCCGGGGGCAGGCTCCCTCTAACGAATCCAGACTCTACCCGCGGCCATCTCGTTCGATCGGGGCTGGAATGCGGCTTTTTCAGCAAATTGGTTCCCTCTTGTTAACCGAGATTCCGTCGCAGATTACCGCCTGTGTTTGGGTAATTGATCCAGCTACGATGCGCCTGCGTGGTCGTTACGAGATATCGTTAAACGGGTACGCCGATTTTTCAGCAGCCTTATAGCTCGATCGAGTATACAGAGCTCGGTATCGGGGGATAAGTAAATTTCGTGGGAAATTCTGGCTTGGTAATTAGGCACGGGAGTCTTCGAATATTAAAGTGCAACGACGACGAGTGTGTAGTCTGAGCAGTCATTGGTCTGGCCGGGATCTGCACTGGCATTTGTTTTAACCCTTTGCACTCGATGATTTTTTGGCTACAGAAGAGTAGAAAATCTGACAATACCTTTTGAGCAGTAAATACAGAATTGTATAATAATAGAATTGTAGAATTATTTGATTTCGATACCTCGCACACTGTTACGTTACATTAAATTTGATATATTAGTTAATATCGATCTCCCAAATTTTATAGAATGGCGACTGAAGGGCACCTTTTGAATGCAAAGGGTTAATCTTCCTCTTTTTTGGCGGCGTTAGGAACGCGACAGTTCAGTTCCTTGTCAAACCTCGTCGCCATATCAGTTTATATAAAATATATATTCTTTCAGTTCAAGCCAGCAATATTTAATTTTCCCTTCTTTTTGTTTTCCATAATTCCTACATTAAACAATTTGTCGGATTTTATTATTAGATGATTAGTAGAGGTATCAAACACTTTGGAATGACTGTCGACGATTTTTGTATTGAATTTACCCTGAAGAAACGAGGTTTCGATGTTGAAGGAACGATTTATAGCAGATTAACGAACAGTTATATATATGTATGTATGTTGCAGTTCAAATTAAGCTCGGTGATAATTGCACAAAGATCGCTGAGTTTACTGCATGCAAAAATCGAATTATAGTTCCAATATATTAGGTGAAGAAAGTTAACAATGTTGGCCACCACTTGAATATTTCAGTATTTGTATGCAATTGAATGCATGAAATTGAATTTAAAAATAATGAATTTTATATATGTATGTATGTTGCAGTTCAAATTAAGCTCGGTGGTAATTGCACAAAGATCGCTGAGTCTACTGTGTGCAAAAATCGAATCATAGATCCATTATATTAGGTGAAGTAAGTTAACAATGTTGGTTACACCTGAATATTTCAGTATTTGTATGCAATTGAATACATGAAATTGAATTCGAAAATAATGGATTTTATATATGTATGTATGTTGCAGTTCAAATTAAGCTCAGTGATAATTGCACAAAGATCGCTGAGTCTACTGTGTGCAAAAATCGAATCATAGATCCATTATATTAGGTGAAGTAAGTTAACAATGTTGGTTACACCTGAATATTTCAGTATTTGTATGCAATTGAATACATGAAATTGAATTCGAAAATAATGGATTTTATATATGTATGTATGTTGCAGTTCAAATTAAGCTCAGTGATAATTGCACAAAGATCGCTGAGTCTACTGTGTGCAAAAATCGAATCATAGATCCATTATATTAGGTGAAGTAAGTTAACAATGTTGGCCACCACTTGAATATTTCACTATTTGTATGCAATTGTATAATTGCAATTGTAAAAATAATGGATTTCTTTTTACTGCACCTAATATGTTTCTTTATGTCGAATGAAATCATAGATCAATCGAACACTCTGCTCATTTGGCCAAAAGAACATAATTTTGTTGTTACCACGTAACCGAGTAAATTTCAAACGAAATAATGGACATGTCCTCATAGAAAACTCTCCTATGTTATTTCTATCCTACCTGTTAAGACTTCTTTATAATAAAAACATATTTATCAATAATAGGATTAGAACACGGAGTATTTACTCGTATTATAATGAAGTAACGCTATAAAACAATTAAGAGATTTTGGTATGACACGTTTGGGAGTTGCGTCCTGCAGTCCTGTCCAGACTGACAGCGGGAACCGTTGACAAGTGACACGTCTAGTCTTCATCTACTATCCTCCAACCATAGTTACCCTCCAACATCACCTAAACGCGAAAGCAAGGAGAAAAGACGCCTAGATAAAAATTTTGACTCCGTCCCGCCCATCCAACCCCCGTCCGCCACCCGTTCACCCCAACTTCGTCAAACTTGGCGCTCGTTAATTAATTACCAGGACGTTCTCTCGCGTGAATCCTCGCAGCCCACTTGTTGCGTTCGGCGCCGCGAGACAAAACGCGCGGAATAAATGGCGAGCCGGCTCACGCACCGGTGCCGTTGCGTGTCACCTACGTGGATACCTATAATTTAACGTTATAATAACTAGTTGCCGGGGCGCCGCGTGATGCACGTGCATTGTACGCCGCGACGGAGAGGCGAGGGCAACGCGGCCAGGTAGGTGAGCCACGGAGAAAGACGGAATAGAGGAGAGAAACTCTCGCGGCCGAGCCAACCGATGATTCACGCTTCTCCGGCCGGGGAAGGTGTCACTGCTTGTATGCATAAGCGCGACTCATTATTGCGGCCTCACCGGCACCGGGGCCCACGTGCCTCCTCGAACGCAGAATGCAAATCGAGAAAGCCGAGAGAGACACCCGGCTCTCCCTCTCTTACGCTCCTCCACTTTGCCCCGATCGACCTCGAAATCGTTGTAAACGATAATGCCTGTCGCATGCGGCACGAGTGGTTCTCCACTGCGGTGCACGTTGCTCGGGAAGCAAGCTTTTAGGGGCAACTTTGGGGTGCTTTGCGAAGAGAGACTGGAGAATTTGAGAACAAGTTCGAACGAAGCTTTAATCGTTTATATGCGTGAAATATTTCTTTCTTTCTCACTTTTTATTTAACGCTAAAGCTACTATGACCTGTCAAGTAGACGAAGATATAGAATAAAAAGTAGTTTAACCACTTGCGCTGGCAAGAAATTCACAAACGCGTATGCCAGAATGGTCCAGTGTTTCTGTGACAATTGACTGACGACGTGTGTACCACGTCGTTGACGATTCTGCGATGAAAGCATTATAACGTGTGTGACACGTTTTTCCAGGGTAAGTGGTTAAAACGAATAGAACACGAGGAAACATTGCAAAATTGATTATACCTATATCAAAAGGGTCCCCTATATACCTGTATAGGGGACCAAGGTGTCTACGTTGAATTCCAAATTTTTAACTAAAAATTTGGAAACCACCATTTGGATTCTGATAGGTTCAGTGCTAAACGTGCATAACCACGCGAATTTTACTTACAGGAAATAAAGTTTAGTTCCCTACCGAGATAAATCACGGGAGAATTCTGTGAATAAATTTTGGATCGTTCGATTTAAGTTTCTAGGTAGTAATTTGCGAGAAGAATTTCCGAATTCGACCGTTGAGACGAGAGTAATAAATGGTAGAATGGTTGATATAATCGTTAAGGCAAATCGTGGCTCGGCACGTAAGTCGGTCGACGGGGTTCGGTAGAGATCCATGACTCGACCGGCTCGAGATTTGCGAAGGTGGCGGGAGTCACACCGTAAACCGTACACCGTAAACTACTCATCATGGGTACCCCGTGTAGGCTGTCGGGCCATTGTCATTATGAAAATGACGGCGTGGTCCGAAGCCAAAGAGTGGTAGTCCCGCACGAACACCTTACCAGACATACTTCAGCGTGCAGTACAGCTACAGAATCAACGTGCCAACGATATTACACGAATTTTCCGCTCGAACAATGACACACGTACGGCTCGCGACATTTCATTTTGTATAATTAAAAATGATTCACTCGTAATGACATTTAATACCGGTACTAATACGCCGATGATAAATTAACGTCGATGACAATCCTCGTGGAAATCTCGTCAAAATGATACGTCAGAAATGAGAAGATAATACGAGATACTGGACAAAAGAAATGATTAAAAATTGCAACGAGTCGAAAGTATCAATCAACTGTAATACGAGAAAATTAACAAAGAAGTTCTCATCCTTTCAAACGCAAAAAGCGACTGGATGAATAGTGAACATAACCTCAAATATCAAAGAAAGAAAATCGAATAATTTACTAAAAGACCGTAACAAATAAAATTAATAAAAATTGCGACAAATCGAAAGTATCAATCAACTGTAATAGGAGAAAATTAACAAAGAAGTTCTCATCCTTTCAAACGCAAAAAGCGACTGGATGAATCGCGAACCTAACCTCAAATACCAAAGAAAGAACATCGAATAATTTATTAAAGAACCATAACAAGTAAAATAACTCTTAATCAACTATGTCAAACGCAATACTCCTAACGAGGAACGAAGTTTCTCCTTTCAAAAGTAAAGATCGAACGAAGCAATAGGGAAGCCGATGCCAATCACTCTACGACCAGGTGAAAACCGAGCAACCCGTCGAACCTTTGAAGAGGACACGCTAAAATATCGGTCGAAATATAAAAGTACAATTTCTACGATCGTACGATCGGGCAGTGCTTAATGAGGGTGACATTTCGGGATTATCGTCGTAAAGATCATCGAATTACGAGCGCGGCCTGGCACACGTGGGAAATGTCAGACGTCAATGTTACTCATCAACCTTAAGTCTCCTCGCCGGATTGTATATATTAATAGGGAGTTATGGCCAGGCCGTGGAGCACAATTGCGGATCGTGAGTCGATACTAGACATATACTTATCACTATTGTTATCCCCCGTGGAGGATGTCATCGGGGTCTATCTGCGGTATCACGATCGGTAGCTATACGTGTATCGCGAATAGACGATTACGATAACTCGAGAACGATAACGATCTCGTTTATGAGCGACTCCCGGACAGGATCGGCTTATGCGATCCGATCGAGCTCGTACGATCGAGGCAAAAGTCGTGGATCCACGTGGAAATAAAGGTATTTCACGATCGTGAACCGCCTGGATCGGCGAGCTCGCAATCTAATCTCTGCCAACCGAACGGCAGAGGGGACAATCGTTTCGCGTTCTTGAATCGCTTCGCGGGACACTTGTCGCGATCGATGGTCATGAAGATCGGTAATCTTAATGGGAACACCCACGTACACCGGTGGCCAGAGGATCGCGTCCTCGCGAAGAAATCCAGGGTGCCCGACTCCGATCGATTCGGCACGCCACCAACCGATCCGCTAATTACAAATTTATGGCTGCTTCCGCGAAATCTGATCGCAAAACTGACACCTTATCGCCGCTAATCTCTGCTTTATTCGACCATGATACTCTACTTCACGACTCCTCGCTGATCTGCTTTGGCTACCCGGTTCTCTCTGTATCGTAATCTCTATTGAATTAGTACTCGATCATGCGATAAAGTTTCGTATTTAGACGTACCGTTTTCAAATACTTTCCTCTAACTATACGTAATTGCTCCTAACACTAGAGATTAGAGATCTAGAATTGGGTTACGAAGATAAACTTCCACTGGTACTCTAAATTTGTGGTGCAAAGAAGAATTGACATAATGCTGTACCTGTCACTGCACTGCTGTCATTATGGAGATAATTCGCGATTCGTCGTTCAATTTTCTTTTCACCGATAAAGATAAAGAAAGTAAGATTGCCCTGTAAATGAATGAAAAGTTCGGAGAAAGTAGAATTTTGCTTCGAGCTTCCTGCTGCAAAGCTGCGTCAGAGTGGCTGTTAGAACAGAGGGGAAAATTTCTCGACACGGGTGGTACCTCGATTTATCGAGCTAATGTAACCGCAATCGGAAATTATGTCAACGATCACGGGCGTAGATCAAGAGAACCAAGCTCGGAGGAAAATACGTCGCAGAGGAAACCGTTTTTCACGTTAAATTATGCATACGGAGACTGGCAGAGTCGTGACACGAAAAATGTTAATCAACGATTCAAACGTCACGATAATGGGACGCCACGAAATTCACGACGCAGTGTCGTATCTCGTTTGATCGATTAATCCTGCTTTTCCACCGCGATCTACCATTCTTTTCCACGCTAACGGTCCTCGCGATGACAAAACGCGCGCGCGTTCGCGCGACTCGCTTACAATATTGCAAGGCGTGACTCATTCGACGTCTCTTGCTCGACCACGCGTGATTATTTCACGTTTGAAACCACCTCCGCGGTGGTAGGCATACGCCGCACTGTCGACATTGCCACCTCTCCGTTTGCACTGGCTTTATGCACGTTGCCATTGATCGCGTTCTCCTAAACTGCTGCAAAATTTATTCCTAAGGAAGTTAATAAAGAATCCGAATAGGGAATAAAGAATTTCCTATAAATTTAATAAATTTGACAAATTTAATAAAGAATCCATTCCGAACGGTTTACATCCACATTTTCTTGGTTTTACCTCGAACAAAGAAGAGGAACGAGTTTGAAAAACGAGGAAACCTAATTCGTGATAGAATTAGAGGGTGCAATTAGTGAATTTCTTCGTGTTCTTTACGTCGACATATGAACCATTCACTGGAGAATACAGTACTGAATATATCAATCTACACAGTGGATCTACACACATGGATTAATCTATTCGCTAATCATTTAATTTCTTCAGCAATTCTAGAGTATCGATGGATTGTCGCTAGCGATATTGACAAATGACAATACAGCGCTGAATATTGCAATCTACACACTCCACGTTTCGAAAAATCTTAAATGTAAAAAGTTATGACTATATCAAGTGCTTTGACACTTAAATTTCAGATTTTTTAAAAAATGGAGTTAATCGATTTGTGCAATGAATGGTTTATATTTTCTAAGCTTTTCAAATATTTTTAAATGTTTTCTTTTTCTACAAAAGATAATCGAATGACATATGATCGAAGCTTACTTCCAGTGAGGATTTGAGAAATGCAAAATTCTAATTTCGAGCACCATCGTAGACCAATTAGAGGTGCAGAGTTAGAGGTGCATTCTTAACTTGCATTTACCAAGAAACGTTGTCCTAAACTGCTGCAAAATTTATTCCCAATAAATTTAATAAAGAATCCGAATAAAGAATAAAAAATTCTCTATAAATCTAATATAGAATCCATTCCGAACGATTTACATCCACGTCTTCTTCGTTTTATCTCTGACGAAGGAGAGGAACGAGTTTGAAAAACGAGGAAACCTAATTTATGATGGAATTAGAGAACGTAATTAGTGAATTCCTTCGTGTTCTTTACGTCGAGATCTTCTCTAATTTTTTAAATATTTTTAAATATTCTATTGTTCCTACAGAAGGTACTTATATGCCACACGATCAAAGTTTACTTCCAGTGAGAATTTGAGAAATGCAAAATTCTAATCTCGAGCATGATCGTAGAGCAATTAGAGGCTCAGGGTCGTTTGGTCGAGTACACGCATTCTTAACTCGCATCTGCCAAGAAACGTTGTCCGAGTGACAATTAGTGTCCCACTTGGAGACAGCCGAGCTGTCACGTACAGAATTCAATCGTACGCGCGAGGAATTCGTAAATCAAGAAGAGAAGCATAGAAAAGTCCGGTTTTACTGCTTCCTGGCGCCTCAGTTGGTCCAGACAATGCGTCACACACTTGCAGCCGTTGAACAAACGTCGAACAATGCTCCGCACGTTAAGACAATGCGTCGTTAATGCCTCCCCTGTGTTCGTGACAGAATTTTTCGCTCGTACATACCGGTGAAACCGGGATTCAAACGAAGACGATGGCGAGCCTGAGTTTCTAGACCGGTATACCTTACGATCTCCACTAGGGAAAAAATCTCGCGATTCTGCGCGCAGGAGGCGCACTTCCGTAATTGTGTCGTATAATTAGGGGCCTTAATGAGCTGCTTGCCTCGCCGTGAACTTGTCGGGGGGTTAATAGACATTTACACGCGGTAAAACGAAGTGAAGTGTAGGATCGGTGATTTGGGATAAAGGAGAAAATTCAGCCGAATCGACGGTGAGAAAGTTCGAGAAAAAGATACGGAAATTGCCATCCTATGAATTTATTATTTCTATTGCTATGATTATTATTAACGAGTCTCGTTAATTAATGCGTCCTTTGATATAAGGTTCAAATACAAAGAAGAAAGTATTAGAATTTCTAGCATAAAATCAAAGAGCATTTATCGTGCAAGAAAGTAACCATATTCAGTTGTGCAATAGCAATAGATATATAAAGTTTAATGTAGGTGAAATATATACACTTACGCGAATATAAGAAGCAAGAGGTTTAACCCTTCGCTACTACGGGTGACTTAACCGTTTGAGTCCCAGAGGCTTTTGGAAAAACACGGTCGAAAAATCCCAAACAACGCGATAGCGCTTGTCTTAATAGAGTGCGAAGAAGCCCAAACGGCGCGATATCGCTTGTTTAATTTTGTGCCGAAAAGTCCCAATCTGCATCAGCAAAGTTGAGCGTGCCACTTAGACAGTCAGTGATAGCACCGTCAGCTGTCCATAGCGCTCGAAATGTACTAGGATTTTTCGACACAAAATCTTAAGAGCGCGATCGCGCTGCTTGGGACACAAACGGTTAAGTCACCGGTTATGAGGCGTCACCTACACATGACGGGTAACTATAGTGACTATAGTGACTATAGTGACTATAGTATTCTCCCTTTCGTCAGTAATATGCTGCATTTTGAATTTTTTAAATATCATTCTTAGTTTGATTTTTATTAATAAATTCGTCCAGTTACCTTCGCATAGCTCGGCACTGAAAGGTTCTTAGACCTAAGAACCGACCCCTTGATGCCTGCATAGTATCGAAGGTCCTTGTTGAAGTCCAAAAGTCGGTATTGACCTGCAATCTCTAGCAAGCCTGTCACCATCGTTGCATGACCGTAGTCAATTTACAACAGAAATAAAAAGGAAAAAAATATTAGGGATGATCGTAGGACGTTGCAGATTTAATTACACTCCTAAAGTGTCTAGCAAGAGCATAGAACCTGGCAAGTCTTATTAACATTGTTAAAAATTCAATTCAAGCGGTTTGAATTATCATAACGTGTTCGGTGGAGTTCTTGGCGTAGCGGAGAATGAATTACAGTAGGGTTAGGCGAGTTAACCCTTTCCAGACGAATGTCACGATACATGCATAATACTCGTATTCACTGGGACAAATGTAGCCTACAGTGCAGCGAAAAATAATTCTATTACGTTCGTGGTTATTATGGAATAATTTTTCATTTAAAAGGCTTCCGATATTTCCAACGATTTAATATACATTCCATGCCTCGATATCCTCGTTCCCTGTCTGTGAAGGATTAATATCCCGCCTAGATAAAATTCCGAGCAACTGATAGAGCCATTCGCAATCTCGTGGGCAAAGAATAGGTCAGGCATTATTGAATTTGCGATTAAAGATGCGAAACTCGAGATGCATTAAGATTGTGCATTAAGATGTAATTAAGATATTTTAAGTTGGCTTAAATGGTGATTAAAGTGGTTTTTAAATGGATTTTATAATCGATATCTTCGCTTAGGATCGTGACGAATATTAGATTAGGCACATCGTCTTCAAACTTGCCAACAGACCTTGGCTTTCTGACGAGACTGTCAGAACAGTTTCTGAAGAGACTTCGTCTTCGTCGCAAATTATGAATTTATAGAGAATTACCTGACATCAGCAGTCCGTGAAATTCAACGCGATTCTAACTGCACGCGAGGGGACGTTGTTCTAGACACCTCGCCAGGGTTCCTATTTTAATCCTCGCACTCGGAAATATTCGACGACCATTGCTCAGGAGATGACACGAACTAATTATTAATTATTAAGGGGTAATAACGCAAAGAAATAGTAGTCAGTGGAAACGGTGGAGAAAGTGTTTAGAAGTTTATTAAACGGGGGAACGGTTAGAGCTGGCCTGTTTAGGGCCACGGAAGTCGCAAGACGTCTCCAGAAAACGGGAGATAAAAGACAAAACACAGGGGAAGGGGTCGCCCTCGCATTGCTAGGATGTAGAATTTAATTTGGTATTTAATTTTTAGCACAACATTGATATTCGTTTCCGAAAAAAATTATTTTAATTATTAATTAATTAATCCAAAATGCACCTCGCATAACCGTTCGAATAGCCGATTTTCCTAGAAAATGTACATCTCACTCTTATTCTGATATATATCCGTTGTACTGGTGCACCAAAAACCACCCCCTGAGTTGAACTTGAACCGACGCCCACGAAACGAAGGATGGAGGACGAAATTCCTTGTAGGAATAAAAATTCGCGCGTACGTTCCCATAGATCGATCGCAGCGATGCAACAGAGGGAGGGAAGAACAGGGAGAGGGAGAGAGCGAGAGAGAATTATTCGACGTTCCTGGATACGAGATTTCTCGATATCCCGAGGAAGCACGAAGTTCGATCTTGCCTTCACGATTTCACCTCCACTCCCTCCCCCTACTCCCTTTTCCCTTCGACTCTTTTTCCCCCTGGCTGGCCGTTGTGGCGTGCCACAATGCACACACGGGGTAACCAGGAGAACGGCCATAAAGCAAACGATAGAGAGACAATATTCTCTCCTGTGCAAACAATGGCTAACTTACGACGATCGTAAACAATCCCCTTATCCGCAGGTCGTTAACGCTGCATAATAATTTTCACCAACTCCCACCCTGAACGTGTGTCTGGACATTATTTCCCGGAGGATCGATCGGGAGCAGCGATCGTTATCTTCGCTGGACGATCGTTAGAATCTAATCATCTACCTCGATTCGATAGCGGTCGCCTTTAAAGGCGTCTAGTTAAGCTCGAGGAGCTTGACTTTTGGGGTTACCGAGTCGTAAAACACTCTCGGCGTACGTTTCTGATATCCTGAAGGAAAGTTCGAATCGTGATGAAGATATCGAGTGATTCGAGGAACGAATACGATGCGAAAACCTGGTCTTCCCTTTTATATAACGTGGCTGAGACGTCGCGGGCATAATTTATTTCATGGTTCGTCTCGACTCCATTCCGAAATGCGAAATTTTAAATGTACTTTTTCGAAATATTTCGGTGAAAATTTTGACTTCTTCGGGAAATTTATCAATTATAGAAAGAGATCATTATTTTACATTTATATGATGGAAATAATTTACACGTATACAGTGTATACTGTAATGGTTCATATTGGAACTATCAAACTCGTCAAAATGGCGGATTCCTGATCTTTCGTTTCCATAATTAATGGCAACGCGTGAAAGAGATAATTACCTTTCAAACTCGTCAAAATGACGGATTCCTGATTTTTCGTATCCATAATTAATGGAAACGCGTGAAAGAGATAATTACTTCTCAAAGTCGTCAAAATGGCGGATGCCTTATCTTTCGTTTCCATAATTAGTGGGAACGTCCAGAAAATAATTTCTTTTCAAATTCGTCAAAATGGCAGATTCTTGATCTTTCGTTTCCATAATGAATAGAAACGTGTGAAAGAGATAATTATTTTTCAAACTCGTCAAAATGGCGGATGCCTGATCTTTCGTTTCCACAATTAGCAGAAACGTTCAGGTATCTTTGACAGAATTACCATCGACTTTTGTCAAGATAAAAGCACAGTTGTATACTTACTTCTTTTATCGCATATACTTATTTATTTATTTTTACCATGTCATTGGAATTATAATCGCATAAACATACGTACGTCTCATTTAAACACGTATGACAGCCTAAGCGTCTCTAGGAAGATCAGATTAATTTCCCAGGTTTGTCTCGGTTCGATCCCACGGCGAGTAGCGATCTCTTTGCGGATAAAGCTCGATGTCCCTGTGAACTCTATCCGTGGAATTAATAATTCTCAATGGTACCGCGATAACCAATTCACCTCGGACCATTCCACGGGCACGGACAATTATATCGATCGAATCGTATCAATGCTCATTGCGATTTAATTGGAGCAGTTTGCTAGCGTTTCGATACGTCAAGGATAACGTCAGGCTCGAGCCATTGAAAGGCAACGAGCGGAGGAGCGACGAATAAGTTAATTAGTCGCCTTTAACCGGCAAATCTTTCACGGGCGAATAATAACCCGCCGCCTGTGTGTGGCATCGATTGTTCGGCTGAAACGGACCGAAAAATAGAACGAAACGAGAAAACAGCCGACAGGACAACGTTTCCACGAGATATCTATAATGAGATCGTTGGCATTGATTCGAGACAAAGTTGAAAATCACTTTGGCCAAAGGATCGGGTCGGAAGGCACGCCTACGGGCCTGGAACAGGCGCGAGTGATCTATTTACGATCAGGTGTGATCTATCGGCGATCGACGGCCGTGGGTGGCGGACATTCGATCCACGGTACTGGATCTCGACGCCGGTGAGAGGTCATTCTGACTCATTTGAGCCATCGACGTGACGTATCGCGCTGTGACAATGTTAGCGTCGCTCTCGCGATTATGTAAATGTGCATCTTGCTATATGGATATGAGAAAGTCGCGAGAAAATGGCACTGGTAGCACGACCTAATCGATATTGCGAAATGGTACGATATTGGAAAATGGTACCTCTCTTGTAGCCAAATATCCTGCTCCGAGAAACATCTTAATCTCTCGACAAATAGGAAATGATCCAACCAGACACTGATTTTTCGCAATTCGATAATTTACATCGAGAAACCTTCGTGGTATGAAAGGGTATGTTTTAATGGAAACAGCGATCGATCGCAAAGTGCAGGAAAATTAATCGCAGTCGACAATTTGCCACGATGCCTGGCGCGAGAAATTCACACGGTCCGCGATAAATAATACAGCGTGGTTTGTCGATACTCATTACGCGCTTTACGACATTTCACGCGAAATGGAAATTGTCGAGAAAATAAACGTCGCAATGGGAACGCTTCGACGCGTGTGATTTACGAGTGAAACGGGTAAAACGGAAAGGTCCGTGGTCGGTCGCAGCGAAATCGAGAGCCGGCGCGAGACGAAGCTCTCCGCGTTGCCGGCGTATCCTTTAATGAATCATTTAGCGGCAATCGCGGAATTCACCTACGGGGACCTTTTACCCGTTTTAATAAGCATCGCGTGAAGCCACGTGGTCGGTGAAGAGGAAAAGAAGGACGAAAGAAAGGTGCTCGCAGGGCTGCGCTCGTGTGCTGGCCGTGTGGCACAAAAGGAGCCTGCAGCGATACAAGCCTCGACGTGGAGCAATATATATCGATCGGGAGGCCGATTGCGTAATTGCAATTAAAGCGATCTTGTAATCGTAAGCCGGGTATAATTAATGAACCGAATCGTGCTGACGCTCCGAGTGTTGTCTATCGCGGCGCACGATCGTGCTGCGGGGCCGTGAGTAAGCGCAATTTGCCATATTGTCTCTAATAATCCTGTCTAATTAGTTTTGTCTCCCGTTTATATCGGTCGAGCAGCCAGCGAGCACACCCGTGGGCCTCTTCTGCCGTGCCGTTCTACCAACGGAAGAGAAAGCATCGACGCCCACGCGTCTGCACGGCCGGCTGGAAAAATTTCGAAAAATCCACCAGATGAAAGCAAATGGCGGGAGAAGATGTCTGGCGAGTACGTTCCTCTTCCTTTTCGCGCAATGACAATCGACTGGGACACGCTTTAGTGTATATCCGACGCGAACTTACTTCCTATGAAGCGAGTTCGTCCTGACTTCGTGGAAATTCGTGACAGTCGTGGGGAAGTATTTACTAAGTTTATTAAATTTATTGACACTACCAACCGCTAGCGATTCAACAGCATATGCACATCCGACTGGCTGCTCAGCCACAGATTCTCCCTGGCGCTCCCCATATAAAACTCTTCCCTTATAAAAATGTGAGAGCTTACAAAGTAACGCAACTGACGCAACTGAGCAACGTACCTCAATACTAAATCACAAATTACTATTCATATAATGATAATAGCAACCGATTAATAGGCTATCGGTCAGTAAAGTGTTAAGTGTATCGACTATCATTCTCACCCTCGCCACTAGATGGATCCCAACTTCAAGGAGGCGCAAGGACTTTCTCGCAAGTCCTCGGAAAACTATATTATAATTTATAATATAGATATAATTTCCAGATCTAAGGCTGGGCCTGCTAGAAAGCCTTATCGATGAGTTCACTAGCAGGCCCAGGACGAAATGTCATCCCTTCCTTTTCCTTTCGTCCCTTCTAGCACCATTGCCACACAAAGACACCTGCGACCAGCCGACTTCAACAATGGTGGGAAAGGACCCCCCACAAATTTATTAAATTGGAACAGTTATATAAGAGATACTCAGTACTGTATCGACATTTGTCAATATCTCTAGCGACAATTGTTCTATCCATTGATCATTCTAGAATTGTTGTAGAACTTAGATGATCAACGAATAGATTAATCCGCTGGCTGTAGTACTGTGTAGATTGCTATACTCAGTACTCTATTGTCATTTGTCAATATCGCGAATGATGGCGTAGACAAATCTCACGGAAAATCTCGCCAAGTAGTATGTTGGTACCCCACAAGTTGCGGAGGGGTATCTCTAAGTATCATATCTTAATATCACATATCTTATATGAGCATGAGCAGGTATATAGAACGAAGGAAAATTTAACTCTTGGAAAGCTGTATAATTATTGGATTTAAATATGAATTAGTATGAAAATTAACATATTCGGACTTGAGATATTTCATAGAGAAATCTCTAATTCGTTTTGGGTATAGGTGACTTTCCAGCTTTGGCGGTGGGGTTTAAGAATTCGAGGATCCTCGAGGAGAAAAATGGTACCCTACCAAATTCCTTTCTATTCCATGAAAGCTTATATCGATAAGCATAGGTCAGCTAAGAAGACGGTTCCGAGATCAATGCAGAATTATTCGAGGAATGCAAGTGCATGGTAGCGAACTTGCTGTCGGCTCGCCGGTGAATCTATTGCTCGGAGAAACTCGAGCAAAACCGTGCTCGAAGAAGGTAAATTGAAACGTAAAAGCGAACTAGGAAATAATCAAGGGGTCTTCTATGCGCTTCTTCTGCAAACAGGGCATAAAACCCAGCCGGTCATAAATCCGCGACCTCCGGTCGGCAGTAGCGAGTCGCTCGCTTTACTCGCTTTACTCGCTTTACTCGCTCCGCTCGCTTCGTCTCCTTACGTTGCATTGCCTTTACCTTACGTGCAGAACTAATTTCGTCCACTAATAGACCGTGCCTCCACCTTCCTCTTCTCTTCACCTCTTTCTTCCTCGTTCTCCGAGTGCATTGGCAAACGGATAAAGTAGCTTCTACCTGTTCCTCGGGTTCTCACCGCCTCTCGCGTCGAATTATTATTTTCTACGCGATGTTCGCGAGTATCCTCTGCGTTTAGAATTAGAAAAGTAGACGAAACGAATTTGGAGGAAACGAGTCATCTTTATTTTCAATGTCCTCAACGATATTCCCAAATCGAAACACTCGGTGGTTTCAAATTTAATTAAATTTAATTTCCACGATGACTCGGAGAAACAAATATCGCAATAGCGCAATGGTGATATTTGCTTCGCCTAAAGGTAGAAGAAAAATTGAGAAATTATTTGGAAACTCAAACAAGGAACAGAGACTGATAGGGAGGAAAGATAGGAAATGGCGGAACGATCCTGGGAATTCGAAGCAGCGACAGAGGCACCACGTGGCTATTTTTGGAGACACGGATCGTCTCTATTTTCAATATTCTCAACGATATTCCCAAATCGAAGCATTCATCGGTTTTAAATTTAATTAAATTTAATTTCCACGATGACTCGGAGAAACAAATATCGCAATAGCGCAATGGTGATATTTGCTTCGTCTAAAGGTAGAAGATAAATTGAGAAATTATTTGGAAGCTCAAACAAGGAACAGAGACTGATAGGGAGGAAAGATAGGAAATGGCGGAACGATCCAGGAAATTCGAAACAGCGACAAAGGCACCACGTGACCATTTTTCAGCAAGTGGCGAATTTTGGGGACACGGATCGTCTTTATTTTCAATATTCTCAACGATATTCCCAAATCGGAGCATTCACCGGTTTTAAATTTAATTAAATTTAATTTCCACGATGACTCGGAGAAACAAATATCGCAATAGCGCAATGGTGATATTTGCTACGCCTAAAGGTAGAAGAAAAATTGAGAAATTATTTGGAAACTCAAACAAGGAACAGAGACTGATAGGGAGGAAAAATAGGAAATGGCGGAACGATCCAGGAAATTCGAAACAGCGACAAAGGCACCACGTGGCCATTTTTCAGCAAGTGGCGAATTTTGGGGACACGGATCGTCTTTATTTTCAATATTCTCAACGATATTCCCAAATCGGAGCATTCACCGGTTTTAAATTTAATTAAATTTAATTTCCACGATGTCTCGGAGAAACAAATATCGCAATAGCGCAATTCTACTTTCTATCTAAAGGTAGAAAAAAAATTGAAAAATTATTTGGAAACTCAGCTATAGAACAGAGACTGGTAGGGAGGAAAGATAGGAAATGGCGGAACGATCTAGGGAATTCGAAGCAGCGACACAGGCACCACGTGGCGAATTCTGGGGACACGGATCGTCTCTATTTCCAATATTCTCAACGATATTCCCAAATCGAAACACTAAGTAGATTTAAATTTAATTAAATTTAATTTCCACGATGTCTCGGAGAAACAAATATCGCAATAGCGCAATTCTACCTTCTATCTAAAGGTAGAAAAAAAATTGAAAAATTATTTGGAAACTCAGCCATAGAACAGAGACTGGTAGGGATGAAAGATAGGAAATGGCGGAACGATGCAGGGAATTCGAAGCAGCGACAAAGGCATCACGTGGATTGACACTGAAATAGCGATTAGAATTCCTACAACAATACCCGTGTTCCAAAAGCAACGAGTCACTGACACGAATCCGGTGAAAGATCCTTCTACGCGAAGGCTGCAATAAAGTACGAGGCTGGTTTAATTACACACCGCGGTGGTCACCGTGAATGTTTCTGTCGCAACGCGAGCCAATAAAGCCCGTGGAAATCTTTGTTAGGGGATCGCCGCGGACCGAATAAATCTCAATACAAAGTCAATTATAGTTGGCAGCTATGGTCGCGAATGTGGGCGTGAATAGGTCGCGCGACGCGTTTGCATCACACGCACCAGCCAGTTCGCGTTGATTTACAAATTCTAGGGAAGCCGGGTTGGGAAATCTGTGACGCGTCCGTCGACCGACACAATCGTTTTCCCTCCACCGGTGCGATATAAACGAAATTTATTCGGCTTAATTTCATTCAGCTGAAATTACGACGCCTCTCCTCGCCGGATCTCGCGATTTCCCTAGTCACGAAACAAGAAACGCGCAGCTGCGCTACTGACGCGCGATTTCGGCTAATAGACACGTCCTGAGTGGACATTTCGTGAATACGAATCCGCCATTCGTAAAGCTGACAGATCTACGAGGTAGTTTCTAGTCTCGTTGACTAGCTCGCAATTGTCTTTGACAGCTACTACTTGCTATTTTGTACGTTGGAAAAATCGTTTACTTTAAGATGCAGACACGCTGAAAAATCGTTTACTCTTGAAGAAGGATTCTTCCATTTGGGAGTGATGGAATCGTCGAACTCGGTGGGAGCCTCGAACGACGAAGTCGATTTATCCGTCGCAGATTCGACGGAAACGATGCCAAGTTCCGGCTGGCAGCTCGAACCAATCTCGCAGACCAAGAAGTCGAAGAGCGGATTTACATTGCGACTTCTGTTATTAATTTTCTACCTTGCGCAACTCGAATCGCACTCTCTGACCCTCATAATATTTTATCCTAAATATAAATTAATAAAAAGTATAGTATTAATGTGTTTTGTTAGATCCGCAGAAGATCGGCACGCTCGTCGATAGTCAGGACACGCTATATCGGTGCCCCTTGACGCTGGGCTTTATATAGGGCCGGGCCCCTGTACCGGAAAGTTCGGGAAACGATCAAAGGCGTGCTGCCAACAGAACTTTCCAGACCCAACATGTATATTTTTATTCTAAATATGGGTGATGCGACGACGAACGTATTAAATAGCTCGAATTTTAGTCGAATATTTGGCGTTCCACTTCGAGTCGACACCGTGGTGGAAAGTATAGATCAGGGTTGCAGTGAGAAGAGAAAATGAAAGAAAGAGGGGGAAGGTCTCGTGGCGCCCTCCTTTGCGCAATTACTATTCTTTTTATTCCTCTGTCTCTTTTATTTTTGTTTCTCTGTTTCGCCTTTTTTCTCTTCTTTCGTTTCGTTCCGTGCCACGTCGTAATGACGCTCGCATAACTCTCGTGAAACGACTTCTGGCCAGGTCCGAGGAGACAATCAGATAACGGTGAACACCCGCGCGATCTTATGTAACCGTGCACACGCGTTACGACGTGCGTGTGACTCGCCACGAATCGCCACCGTGTGGGTACCCTTTTCATACCGTTCCTCAGATTCTCAGATTCTCGCTGCTTTTGAGTTTCTCTTTCTTGGCTCTCAGTGATTCGATAGAGAGACGTTGCTTTTGAGTTTCTCTTTCTTGGCTCTCAGTGATTCGATAGAGAGACGTTCGCTTTCGATGATGATTAAGGTGGAAAAAGGGATCGAGGAATCCGAGGTAAATCGAAGACGATCGATGCAAGAACTAACTATATATCGGAAATAAAATAGAAATTTACATAAAAGTGAAATAAATTACGATAAACAGGAGAAATTAACACAGAATTATTGGCAGAGTAGAAATTTGAGTAACAGTGAAAGAAGTTACGACAAAAACGAGGAACACTGGAATTACTGGCAGAGAATAAAGATGGCTGACTTCGAGATTTTCTTATCTCTAATTATTGAAAATTTGCTATTTTTAAAAGCCACGTTTAAAAAATAAAAGATGAATATCTCTGAAATATGGAGTATTTGTGATGTTTATTAACGTTATTAATATTCCACGTGAAATAGAAACGTAATTATACACACGTATTTGTCTCAATTATTATTAATTATACATGCTAAACGCCTGTGACTTAACGCGAGGAATATCAATCTGGAATATATACCTAAACACACTACAGACAAATGATAATATTTCAAGTCGTATTTACATGACGAAGATAAATAGGTACGAATAATTGCATTCCTATCTAAATAACAATCCAATTAAAACCCTGTAAAAGCCAATATTATCTAAATAAGAGTCAATATTAATTTCTCCAAACCAGTTGCACGTTTTCGCTAATTATGAAACTCGAAATCCAACATCAATCATTTCCACGTAATTAGTAGTTCTAACCTCGACGAGACATCGGAAAGGAAATTTAAATGAAATTAAAAGAACGAACGATAAAATCCCTGAAAACCCCAAAATTTAAATTATCGTCCAAAAATCGAATACGATAATTAAACGGGATGCCAGAAAAATAGAGGAATCTCATGGAATATTAAGAAAAGGCGATACCAAATGAATTATCTCGACACGAAACCCATTGAATTTCGTAGTGACAAAATGTCATCGGATTAAGAGATTATCTCGCTAATTATGAAACTCAAAATTCAACAGCAATCATTTCAACGTAATTAGGAAATTAATTACTCTAATTTGTAACCTCGACGAGACATTGAGAAGGAAATTTTATTAATAACGAACGATGAAATCCCCGAAAATCTGAAAATTTAAATTATCGTCCAAAAATCGAATGTGATAATTAAACGGGATACCAGAAAAACAGAGGAATCTCATGGAATATTAAGAAAAGGCGATACCAAATGGATTATCTCGACACGAAACCCATTAAATTTCGTAGTGACAAAATGTCATCGGATTGAGAGATTATCTCGCTAATTATGAAATTCGAAATTCAGCAGCAATCATTTCCACGTAATTAGGAAATTAATTATTCTAATTTCTAACCTCGACGAGACATCGAGAAGGAAATTTTACTAATAAAGAACGATGAAATCCCCGAAAATTCCAAAATTTAAATTATCGTCCAAAAATCGGATGCTACGATTAAACCGGATACGAGAAAAATAGAGGAATCTCGCGAAATACCGAGAGAATGCGATACCAAATGGATTATCTCGACACGGAACCCATTGAATTTCGTAGTGACAAAATGTCATCGGATTAAGAGATTATCACGGCGTGACAATCGGGAACGCGGGGGTAATTGCCTCTTGCTCGTGACACAATGATCATGCACGATAATGGCATGCTAAGGCTTGCTAGACACTGGACGACAACGTGTGTCGCGATCGACTTGCGTCACGCACGCACGCTGAATAATTAATGATATCCAGCGCATAGAAAGAAAATAAATGTCGGCCCTCGCGGAATCGGGTAAACACGCGGCGTGGAATTAATTTCGGCGTGTCGCCGCACGGAGAACCTGCTTAATTGATCCGGGAACACGCCCCTTGAAATGTAATTATTCCAGCAATGTGAACCTCCAGCGATAGGGAAAGTGCGGCTCTCGCGCCGCGCGATATTATCTCGCTGAATAACCGCTCGAACGAAGATAATTCAACGCGGATGAATCACCGAGTTCCCTCCGAGAGTTATCACTGATAACTTCGTCTCCACGCTTGATTAACGAACTGCTATTCAAACTTCGTTTTAATTATCCGACGTACCGAGGAGCACCCCGGTGTACCTAGGACCGAGGTGTACACACCGGGCACAGGGTCCGGGCATTAATTAGAACCAATCGTATCCCCGGCACGACGGGCTGAGACTAATTATAAGATATCGCGTGGAAGAGCGAGATTAGCCAAGGCGTAATTGCGTTCCATCTACCTCACGCCGTCGAAAACTCCCGTGAAAGATAATTCGATATCTGCCGTAATACGAAAATTATATCCTTTATCTCGCAACGCAGAAATTTCCGGTAGTAATTACTACTGGAAAACGCGAAACCACCGTTTCAAACTCGCCGAATTGAGAGATATCTCGGAGATATCTAAGCGAGAGAGATACCTCGAGACTTACGAAACGAGTCGATAACCGAACGTGGGTCATTGTGCAAGAAACGCGAAAGCTTGTTTGGAGACGTGCCGGACAACGACGGTCCAACGAAATCGACGAGAGTGGTCGAAGAGAAAAGGAGAGAAAAAGAAAGAAGAAAGAAAGGAAGAGAATAAAAATAAAAATCGGAGGGAGGGAGAAAAAATGAAAAAGGAGAGAGAAATTCTGCTCCACTTCGAGATAGAACTGTATCTGGCAGCTGATGCAAGCATCGATCTCTCGATCCTCTCCCGAATCGTTTAACATTATAATGACGAGGCCCCCGAGAACACTCGTAACAGGTAGGAACATACCACGAGACCTGTTGCGAGAGAACGGACCCCCCGCAGCCTGCGTTCACCGACGTCAGATGTTATCTTCATCTATCCGGGGCCTAGAGAAGCGAGCCGCTAGATCGACTTTTCATCTCCTCCCGTTCGTGCTCACGCGAAAATATCGCGAGCCAACTCCGCTCTTATCGCGGCCATCTCGGAAGCGTCGTGGCCACGCGAAAGGGGAACCCGCATGTGCGTTGTATCCAGCGTTTTTTGGAGGAATTAATGGCCCCGCTGGTGGCGGACATTTTCTTTTTTTCCCTCTCTTACACGAACACTCTGGAATTCTCGTACCCTCCGCGGTTACGGTACCTTTGTAATTCTTTGCCCTTCCTTTTGGCCTTTGCTTTTGCTCCTCTTCGTGTTCCTTTCCATTTACTTCGGCTCCTCGGCCTTTTGACGAACTTTCCGTTCGTACGGTTCTTCTCGTTCGGGTAACAACCATACGTCGTGCATATACCCAAACCTGCGTGAATGTAAGTAAGTACAGTGCCGCGTGTGCGTGATTTGACGTCCACGATTGAATGGAAATTCTTTTGGCAATTTATTTTTAATCGCGTTTTATTTGTACGGATAATGGAGTAAATTGGAGACGGAGATTAAAGCAGCTTATCGAATAATTTGTTTTTATTCGACAATAAAAATGGGAGTGTCGAAATTTGATATTTAAAAAGTGATTGTTAAATTGAGGAGGATAATTGTCTGTCGAATTTTCGAATATTGTATATTAGAAATTTAAAATATGCCTATTCTAATCGTTTCTATAATTATTAAAGTAGTAAGGTTTTAATCCACGATTCGAAATAACGACACAGTGGCGCGAGCTGTCGGCAGCCGCACGAACTAACAACACGAGCTTCTCGGAATTAAAGGAGCGACTGATGTTAAATCGAAATATCTAAATATACTTATCGCTTACAATTTTATTTTAATAACCAATAATATAAAAGAAACGACTCTATTTATCAAATAAACGATTGCCTAAATTTTACCACGCATAGTATTCTAACCTCATCCCATCATATTTGTAACACAATTCTTCCTCCACTTTCGCGCCTTTACTCATAAACCAATTAAAAATTATCTAAAAATTAACCAAGATAAGATACCAATTATTAAATAATTTATGAAATTATTAATTCAATAATATTTTTATTTCCAACGACTAGAAAATAATTTAATTTTGTAATAAATGCTACAGGAATAAATAGATACAAAGGAACATCACGAAAGGAAGAAGCACAGTTTTAGAGGATATCAATTCGATTTTGTAGAGGATCAATCGAAGTTCAAGGATCAAGTGAATCATTTGAACACCTTAAGGGGTATATCTACGAAGAGTGAAAAGCATATAGTTTTCGTGTAGTTTAATTCGAGAATGCATAATAAATATTTTCTCAAGGAATAACAGTATCTGTACAGGACAGTACGCAACGTTTCATCAATCTCTTATCTTCTGCAACGAATATAAAATTACAACTGTACAATTCGAGAATAAATAACAACGTGATAGTTTCATTATATTAACGATTTCTCTCGTGTAAAGCTATTTAGGAAGGATTGTACTATCCACGCGCGATGCGTCCACCCTGCGTGGACTAAAAATTTGCACTTTCTATTTCATTCTCTACATACAACGTAGAACAAAAGTCCCGCGACGTCCGCGGCAAACGAACGTTCGACTATATTCGTCTAATCTATACCCGATATAAAAAAGAGGAAAAATAGAGAAGAAATTTATTACCACTAAGTACTACGATAAGCGTGATCGACGTGATGTAACATGCAACATGGTCGACATTTTTCTTCATCATCTGTTTCGATGCAGGTAAAAAATGGACATACGATCGAAGATTTCTCGCGTACAATCTCGCGATTCGATCGGGCGAACGATATACCAAGCAATCTACGAATTGGAATTAGTGTGAAAAATTAAAAATACTTTACTTTACGTCGTTTCCTTCAGTCATCTCGCGTATTAGAATTCTAGTTGCTCGACAACGATAACGGGCGAACGTTTATGCGCGTACCACAGGCGCGTGTCTGGATTTCCATTTACCTAACGTTAGGAACATGCTCTTTGGATGAGTAACAAAAAAAATGCTTCTCCAGGAGGTTGCTATCGAACGTGGATTCTAGCACCCGTCGATTAGGATAATCGAAGGCAGGACAACGAAATGGTAAAGATATTTATCTTCGTAGTGGCTATGAAAATAAATCGATCGCTTCCTTAACTCTTCGGAGCACGCTGGGATTAAAAGTGCTCCGCCATTTTGATGCACCGTGACGCATGGCGGGAAATTTTGAATCTCGCTTCGAAATATTGCAATAGCTGCACGCGCATAGGTTTATATTTCGTTTCATTTACGTAAAACAGTTGGTAATACCTTCGACAAATATTCTAAATGTATTCGCTCGTGTTGGCAACATTCGACGTACAAATACAGGTTCATCGATTGTCGCGACAACCTTTGTTTCCTGGTTATATGCGAAAAATCGTAAAAGTAGGTTAATTTTTATAAAAATGAAGAGTTTTATAATTCCTATGCAACACGAGTCTATTTTATCATCCGAGATCCCGTGCAGCAAAGAGTTAAGAAATATGAAAATTCTCTGGTTAAAATCCAGGCAGCCTGTGCACGTCTGTATATATCAAGATGATCGATAAGTCTTTGAAGAAAATTAAATTAAAGCTACCTTTTTACGATATAAATAAATACCCGCATAAATTATAGTCTACTTGTTGCGATATTTCAGCGTTGATTATTATACTTGCGCTTTCGCGTTATTATCGTAACTCATTTTCCTTGAACTCAATCGTAATCGATCGTCCCAATATATACCGTTAATATATACTTCTAACAAATTGTTTGTACAAGACATAGAATGTTAATGCACCTAAGTAACAGGGGATTTCGTCCCGCCGCGAGCCACGTTTCTAACTAGAAATAAAAATAAATCGCTTCCAGGATGAAGCACGCGACCAGAGGAATTTGGTATATACATATGGATACGTATTAAACGACACGCCGGTCCCTAGGGAATTTCCGTTCGGGCTCGCCGGTCTGCACGGCCTGGAAGGCGCATGGCGGCTAACTGTGGCGTGAACGGAACGGCACGCAAAACCGGCGTGACGTTTAACGCGATAAATATATTTTACAAAAAGAAGTCTCGATCGTAGTATCACTGGCTGGATCGACAAATAGTCACTAGATATGATACCGCGTATAACAATAGTAACCATTCTGCTTGCGTTTCATTGCAATTCTAGCGAGGATCGAGTGTAATCCGTAATAGCGAGTAACTAGACTGCAGTCACTGTTTTCCCCTCAAGTCGCTAAAAGTATTGCGTAAAAGACGGGTCAAAAAATATATATATACACCTGGAACTGAAAGGGACATGTCGGACCCTTGCCTTTTTTTTTCTTTTTTCCGCCATTTTCTTTGCGATTTCTTCCGATATATCTCGCGAGCTGTGTCCTCAGACGTGTTCGCGTAAAATTTACGTTTCTATATAAATGTCATGGCTACACACGTGAACGTCGAGGCTCGACTGTTCCCTCGTGTAAAATATTGCTCTGTTTCTGTGCGGTTTTGTCCATAAAAATGCGCCAACTTCTTCGCGAAGTGTCAAAAAGTCGATGCGATTGCCTAAAACACGTGTCTATCCCGAAGGAAATCTGACGAAGCCATACGCGTCTCGATGATCGAGATCGTGTTTGGACAGAGAAATGCTGCTTGCGAAATTCTTCCGCCTCTGTTCGTTTATCAGTCATTCTCCTTTCCATTATCTTCCTATCTAACCGAAGCAGCCTTTTCTGTTTACTTCTTGCTCGACGCGAAAACAATGGAAATTTCTATTTTGATCAAAGAATTACTCCGCTCGACGTACTTTCATTTGCGAAATATCACTGCTATTAGAGCAGACAGAAGTATTCTAGAAGCCTACTTTCATTTTCTTGTGCGTACGAAACTGTTTCAATTTCCTGAGAAATCTCCAGCGCTGTCGCGTCGATTGGTAACTTAATATTTCTACAGTATATCAGTCTCAAAAGTGGATTGAGCGAAAACCTACGGAACCAGTTCGTTTCTGTGGATTCGAAACTTCGCACCGGAATTTTCGCTTATTGCAACTGATAATGTTTCCTGTTTCCGTCACTGGTACCTACGGTAGACTTCATTTATCATAGCTAAATCGGCAGGATTTTAATTTCCAACGAATCATCCTACTCGCTAGAGAAATAAACATCGAGGAAACTACACTTCCACCATCGCGAGATTGCAATAGTTGACCGGAGAACTCGTACCGAAATCTATCTACACCGGTCAGCTGACCACCAAGATGGCGACGAGACGATCTAGACGCTCGTTTTCCTGTACGACCTTTTCGCGTATCTTTCGAATATACCCTCGGCACGTCTGTAGAAGTGCACCATCGATTTTTGTCGCGAAATCGCGTGTTTCCTCTGCTGTCAAAGAATCGACACGTCGTCCGATCTCTTGTTGCCTGGCAGCATGGCGTTCCTCTCCTCTAGCTGGATGTTCCCGCCGCTCTGACGTCGAAAGTTGTTCGTCATTCCCGGCTGAATATTCACGTACCTGTGCGCTGCTTCCTCCTTCTGCTTGAAATTCTGCAGGATCACCGCCGAGCCCGACGAAGGCTCCTCGGAGTTCATGAGGAGAGGCCTAGAGCACTCCATGTCGGAGTTCGCGTTGCCCAACAATAAGTCTGGATTCTGCTTTTCGTCATGGCAGTTGATGTCGAGTAGAGGAGGACTGGGTGGTCCCAGTGGGCTCGACGTAGACGTGGATGACCTGGTCGTGGAACGCTCAGGTGGCCAGGATAACGAGAACTTCCTGAAATTCTCTGTCAACTGTATATCTAGTTGCCCAGTGTGCTCGATCTGTACGCTGGACAAAGGAACGTCTAAACACGGAGACAGAATCCGAGGATTCGTTGCTAGGAAATCGACGATCTCCGGAGCAGTTGGCCTCTTCGTATGCTCTTTCCTCCAGCAAGAGTACATCAAGTTTACTCTGTGAAATATAAGACAGTTTGAACGTTGTGAAAATTGAAACAGAGTTGACAGAATGTAGACAGTGGAAGAGGGTTGATCTTACAGCTGCAATTTCACTCCTTTAGGAACTATCAAGGAGTTTCCATTCTTGACGTGAGTCAGTACTTCGTTATTGCTCATCCCTTGGAAGGGAAAGCTACCAAACGTGATGATCTCATAGAGCAAAACTCCGTAGGACCAGACGTCCGAGGCTGGAGTGAAGATCCCTAGGCCTAGTGACTCTGGTGCCATCCATCTCACCGGAAGCATACCTAAAGTAAGAATTATTCCGTTCGACATTTCTGGCATTCGAATTGGCAAGTCTTATAATTGCACGGTTGTACCTCTTCGATTGAATTTGTAGTAGTCGTTTTCGTACATCGGCCTCGTCATACCGAAATCGCCAAGTTTGACTATGCGCTGAGCGTTCACCAGACAATTTCGCGAGGCAATGTCCCTGTGCGAAAGAAAGAGAAACTTAAGTTTCGAAGGCTGAATTAGATATTCCTGAAAGAGGTATTCTTCCTAAATAAATCTCATGTAGAAAGAAGGTGAGAATTTTGCACTTACCTGTGAACGTATTTCATTTGTGCCAAATAGCTAAGAGCCCTAGCCACGTCCAGCGCCATCGCGGTTAACTTTTTATTAGAAATCTCGTCCGAATCTTCGTAATTGCGATCGTTGACGAGATGTCTTCTGGCGAGTAGGTACGTTTTCAGGTCGCCATAGAGCATGAATTCCATGACGGTTAAGACAGGCTCGCCTTTGATGCACACACCCAGCAGTTTGATTATATTCTTATGCTCGAATCTCTTCATTACTTCCACCTCACTGAGGAAGTCCAACTTCTCGTCAGTGGAGCTTCCGGCTTTTAAAGTCTTCACGGCTACGGCCAGCCAACCTTTCTCAGGGAAGAACGCTTCGCCACCGTAAACGGTTCCGAACGCACCCTCGCCCAGTTTCCGATTAATAACCACCCTGTCTCTGGGTATCTCCCATTTGTCCAGGTCGCACCCGTCCATCATGTACTTCATGGACTTCATGTACTTCTCGTGTAGACGCACTTTCTTTTCGTATCTGTGAGAAGCAGATATAGAAACGTTTATGGGTACTGTCGAAGAGTATCCGATACGTAAACCCTTATATTAGAAGAAATTCCTAGCTCACCTTCTCTTGATGATGATGAAACCAATGATCAGTAACACCCCCAGCAAGCCAAAGCCAAGGAAATTGACTACCACAAATGCAACTTCGCAGGACACGTTTAGGAAATCGGCGAAACCGCCGATGACACAACGTTGGGGTGGTTCAGAGCCGTCGTCTGGCATCGTTTTGGATAGCCAGACCAAGGCAGAGACGTTCAGATCCAATCTACCACCCACGACTTCGTGCTTGGTCTCTGATACATTCGGGTAGAAATTACCGACCATTCGAGTTTCGTTATTCACGTACTGAACGATGTTGATGACCGAGTATCTTGAAGGACCACCGAAGAATTTGATCCTCCCAGACACCTAAATAATTCATTTTTATTTATTTATTTAATAATAATTTACGGGTAATAGAACCCATTAGTGTATAAACAAAAAATAAAAAATATAGTGGTATCGCAGGATGAGCATGTTTTCTAGAGTGCGTGCGAAAGGACAAATGACCGTGCGCTAGGATCGTGTGGACGGGATGTTTATGAATCTTATGAAGAGTGTCTTTAGGAATGCGTTTGAGCGTTTGGGCTACGTGACCCACTGAGGGTAAGATTGCGAGGAGTGCGTGGGAAAGTGTGATTGGAAAGAGAGAATAGGTATGAAAGAGGATATAATGTATGGTTTTAAATAGGGATGCAAGGGCGAGAGTGTGTAGTCTGTCGTAGTACGTGTAGTATATTAGAGTTCGTAGCAGAGAGTTGTGAAAAAAGGTGTTGTTAGTTGTATTCGTGTTGTTAAGTGTATTCGTGTTGTTAGGTATAATTGTGTCGTAGTTGAAAGAGTTTAGTTGATAGATTATATTCGTAGTCTTTACCGTCACCGCACATTCTATATTATATTTTATGGTTAATAAATAGTTTTATATTATTCGTGTTCCACCCAATCTCTACAATAGGTTACGTATAGTTCAAATGCCGATATAGCCAATATAAATAATTTGCTCAGAGATTTAAAATCTGGTTTTTAAACGAGGAGATACTAATGCCAAAAAATTGAAGGTTTAATGAGAAACTGTTTGCAAGAATGGATATTCTATTGATAGGGTCTGCTGATTCAAGTCGTGCAGTATTATGCTGGTCAGGTATAAAGATTTGAAAGTCTCTTAAATTTCTTGAAGCAGCATGAAAATTAACGAAAGATAATAATTCTGGACTGTGTATAATAGCGTTTATAATTTTAAAGAGAAACAAAAGGTCGGCAGCAATTTTGCTTGATTCGAGAGATTTAAGATTAAGCTTGCGTTGAACAGGTTCATAATCGTGATCATAAATACTCATATAACGTTCAAGTTTATAGCTAGCAAATCTTAGAAATCTGTGTTGAATCTGATCAATATGATATTTTTCACCAGCTTTTGTTGCAGACCAAATCGTCGAGGCATATTCTAAACGTAGGCACCTAACTAAGGTACAATATAAGACTCTTAAACACTAGGTTTACGGACGCTATCTGTATACCTATCTCTAAGGACACCTGTCAAATTGACAGGTAGAGGAAACCACGTGCCTTCTTTTTTTAACGATTAATTTAATTTAAAAACAATTATATATTATATTAACAATCTTAATATAAGTTAACTAAATCTGTTACCATCGTATAATTGGAGCAACCCTTCCGTAAAATTCACGGGTTCTGTAAATCTAGTGTTAAGGAGTTTACATTTTTGAAGTCAGCACGACATCTCATAATAAATCCTAAAGTTTTACAGCAGCTGGCAATGGTTTCATGAATATATGGATCAAAATTTAGTAATTTTTTAACCCTTAACGAACGAGCGCATTTTTCTAGAATAATAACCAGTAGGTCGACGGATTTTTAAGAAATTAAGTGCTTTATTTCTAGAGCGAGAAAAGGTGCATAATTAATATCGCTTTATTGGATTTTATGGAAACTTTCAGTAATAATAGATAGTATATGAAGAGATATGTCCATACAAAAGGATACTGAATTGAAAATTTCAGAAAAATAATGGGAGTGCATGATGAAGGCCGAACCTAACAGATTTCCTAAAATATCACGTCATGTCGCCTGTATGGCGGCATTCGATTTTTTTAGAATATTTATAATGTCTCGAATATGGTGGCATTCGTTGGCTAATTCGTTTTAATTTACAAAGTAAATTAAAATTCGATATGTTATGAGTTTATCGATCGTTCATTTACCCCATGGAAATCCATCTCTCCGATGATGTCCGTTAATCTGTTGCTAGTTTCCGGGCTGTGGAGCTCGAAGACGTAACTCTGGTTCTCCTTCAGCAGTCGATCCATCGCGTAAGCGTACGTCCACATGGCGTCGTAAGCGAAACCAGCGTAATTAGACGGGGGTTGATCTTTCTGTCGGCACTTGGACTCGTAACGATCGCGCCATTGGCGCACCGTTATTCCTTCTTGCATGATTTCGTCATCGGGTGCGAAGTACGCGTGAGAGAGACCGAAATAACCGTTTATGGCCTTGCTCATTTCCATCGTGGTACACGGCACCTGTTCCCCAGCGCGATTGTATCGGTCCGTGTCGTACCACTCCGGTCGCAGCCAAAGGGGTAGAAACCACACGTAGCCCTTTGACAGCGGGAAATTAATTTTAGACAATAGAGTCGCAATTTCGTGGCGATATCCGGTCGTTTCCGTAGATACTCGGGGTGGAAGATGGAGTTTGGGAGATTTCTAATTACGGGTACCGATTTTTATGGGTTTCGAATGACCCAACGCTTCGCGAAATAATTCTTGTCGATCCAGGAAATATCGATATTATTAAAAATCTTGAGGATTTTTAAATTAAAAATGGAATGTATGGAATTTTTCCATTTGGAATTCTACAAATTATCGTGTTCTGTAGTTATTCTTAATATTATATTGGATGTCACGTGATCGATTTTTAACATCGTAATGGTATCTTTTCAAAGCGATGGATAAATATCAGTGAGAACGAATTTCAAAAATATTCAAAGTTCTACCTATTAAAATTAATACAGCATTGTTCTTTGTATGTATAAAATTTGTCAAAGAAGTCCAGCAATGAGGTAGCCATAATAAAATTTGGCTCTATAATAATTCTTAATATTTGATTGGCTGTCACGTAACCAATATTTAATATCGTAATAGTACCTTATCAAAACGATGGATAAATATAAAAGAATACGAATTTCAAAATTACTCGAAATTCTATCTATTAAAATTAATGCAGCGTTATTCTTTCTATATATAAAATTTGTCAAAGAAGTCTAACCATGAAGTAGCCATAATGAAATTTGTACTGCTATTATTACTTCTTAACTTGAATATAAAATTACGACTATCTACTACAATTGAAATTTTACTTTAATCTCAGTGGCTGTAAAAAATGAAAAACTTTGTGCAAAGTAACAAATAAAATATGGAGTATCTACGAAACAGATCAAATACGTGTGAAATATCCTTTAATTGCCTTATTTATCTACATGAAAAATATTCTGCGATAAAATACTAATTATTACTCCATGTGTAATTACCTGGATTGCAGTCATTTCTAATCTGTACGCCTCGCACATCACCTGCCGTGCTATTTGGTCGTACACATCAGCGATAATGATCTTCGCCTTCTTCTGCTTCAGATCTTGCAAGTACTGCAAATCGACGTACTTTCATTAATTTCGCCAAACGCAAACGCTCGTTCTAGCAATGAATATTAAAGATATTTCTTCGGCATTTGTAATCGCGAAAATATGCAAGGTAACGTCGGAAACTCACGCTCTTGAAATATTTAAAGCGAATCGATAAAACACCGAAATGTTTATTAACCCTTTGCACTCGAGAGGTGAGCTTCAGTCACCATTTCATAAAATTTGCAAGATCGATATTAATTAATATATCAAATTTAATGCAATGTAACAGTGTGCGAGGTATCGAAATCAAATAATTCTACAATTCTATTATTATACAATTCTGTATTTACTGCTCAAAAGGTATTGTCAGTTTTTTAGTAGAGAATCTTTGAATTTCTACTCTTCTCTGGCCAAAAGTCGTCGAGTGCAAAAGGTTAATATTAATCCGCTAGACCTTCGCGATTTTCGCCCACTACGTTGTTACACTGTAATTAACGCTTATCAAAATTCGCTTCCGACAAGGAAATCGAGCTGGTAGGAAGAAAAAAAATATTGCTTCGACAAATTCGCAAACTCGTTGCCCAATGCCCCCTAAGGCTAAGCTTTTATCTGGGGCGTACGAACAGATAACGTTTCCCGGTATTATCGTAACAAAATATAAATATGCATACACGGTTATTTTCCATAATTTCTACATACCTAGTCCCGACATTGTAACGAGTTTTGCTACAATTTATTCATCGAAATATATAATCATCTATCTGAACAATCGCTCTGTCAATCGGCTCGGTATCGAAGCTACTCTAACTCGGCTCTCTCGTGATTTCAACAAGACATTTAACCTTTTTGCACTCGAGAGGCGACTCTCAGTCACCATTGAATCAGATTCTAAAGATCCACGTTAATTAATATATCAAATTTAAAATTACTTTAATTTAACGACGGGTGGAATGTGGAAGAAAAATAATTCTACGTCTTAATTTGCATATGATTTCTCATCTACCATTTTAAAAATATCGTCGACTCTATGACAGAGTCCTCGAATTACTATTTTTCTGTAAAAAATCATCGAGTGCAAAGGGTTCATCCCACAAAGATCATTACCTTCGTCATTACGTCGGCCTCCCGTTCCCTAGGGAATTTTGCATTCGCCACGAACGTGATCCCGTTGTCCCTAAGTATATCCTGCATGTACGATATATATTCCGTGTACTTCTGGCCATCCTCTGTCAGCGAGGCCACCCTCTTCCAGCCGAATTTCTTCAGCAGTTGCAAGTAAACGTGCTTGTACTGTTTATTCTCGCCGATGGTTCGAAAGAAGTAGGGGTACTTAGTGCGATCGTTGAAACTGGACCCTTCTGCGCTATAGCTGATCACCACGGTCTTATAATGCTTCGAGACCCCAACGAGAGGCTCTACAGTCTCCGAGCAAGCTGGTCCCAAAACACCGACCAGCTGGTCGTACTGATGATGCACTAGATAATCGATAAAGGATCTCATCACCATGTCCGGCTTACATTGACCGTCGCTGACTAATAGGCTGAAGTTATAGTCTCTGAGGATACTGTTGTTCACATTGATCGACACTTTCGCCATATTGGCTGCGATTAATATCGATTTGCCCGAGTAGAAGGTCTCGCTCATAGGGAATATTCCACCTATGTACAGAGTGCTCTTGTCAGCGTTATTCGGCATCCAATGTGCAAGGGTATAGTTGAGATTGTCTCGCAACCAGCCACACGCGATCTCCTCTTCGTCCACTCTTCCGATGAGATCGTTGTATCTGTTGATGAGATCCGTGTACATCTCGCCGGTGAATTTCGCGTGATTAATCGCCTCGTAGGCCAGCTTGGCGATGTACTCGAGTCTAGCCCAGACCAGCTTCACCAACCTATTCGACTCGTACATGCAACCGACTTCCGACTTGCTCGTACCACAGCGTGGGAAGTCGATGACGGAGACGTTCATCTCGCTCGGGATCAGGCTGCTGGGTGTCCAGTGGAGGAACACCAAGGAGCTGGAAAAACGAGAACGATCGTTTTCGTGCGCGATAATAAAATACGAAAACACGAAGCCCGTTTCTCGAGCGGATCGGCTCGGAGAAAAACAGGAAAGCGATGCTTGCAGCGGACGCTCGATAATAAAAAGAAACGCACAGGTCGATGGATGTTTGCGCGTACAGATTGTTTTCGAGATGCTATTTCGGGGAGACGTTTACTGCGGGACACGATCTCGCAGGAATAACGGCGACCATGAGTAACGCAATTTTTCCATGATCCGCATTCCAGCAATTTCGTGCATTTCGTTGCAGGGAATTGAAGAAACGCGAAAGCAGTATATCTAGGATTATGTTAGGATAGAGTCACGAAGTCTCTACTACGCTGGAGGGTACTTCGGCTTATTCCAAAATTCCCGCAGATTAGGGACTGGACATGACACGATCTCAACTCTAATTGACTCTATTTCTTGAAATCTTAAATAACAACAACTCTTACTAAGGGCGTTCCCTTGGTTCGCAAATCGGTCACCTTGAAGGAAGGGAAGGTCTTGCCAAACGAAGACTATAGTAGAACCCTCTCCTTCAAGGTGAGGTACGCAGGGTCCACCCGTGCACTGGTGACCCCATCGAGAATCCCAACGTATGCGGACCACATGGAACCCTCAAGCCTATTCACAGCCAAGTCTTAAATACCGTGGCCTAATTTCGTTAAATTAGGGTCCTCACGGAAGGAAGTCATAATAAAAGAGAAAATTTTCAAACCTGCAGCAGGCATAAATAAGAAAATTCCGATGCCGAATTGTTCTGGTCCTAAAGACCTGGCTGTTGGAAGACCTTAACTGTGTCTTCCCTGTCCCACAACGAAACAGCTTATCTGCTTCGTATCTCCGCGCGAAAATATCGAAAAATATACCTGGCTGTTGGAAGACCTTAACTGTGTCTTCCCTGTCCCACAACGAAACAGCTTATCTGCTTTGTATCTCCGCGCGAAAATATCGGTCGAAAGCAGAAGAAAGATGCTTTCGTGCATGGAGAAATGTGCCAAATAATACCTGTTAACGTCTGACGCGGTGGAATTTCGGCTGAGCAACTCCTTGGTCAATGTTTCCGTCACGTACTTCAGGTTCGACCCGACCCAGGCCACCTTCACGTACAGCTTCATCTCGTCGATGTGATCCTTGACGAAATTCGTCACGTTGGCGTAACTGGTCAGCAGAAGGGCGCACGGGTTACCTCGACACCTCTCGGGAATGTACATTCCACGTTGACAGAAAGGTTCGTCGCAGAAGTGTGATTCCGTGGCCTGGTTCACGGTGAAATTCCGAATGTTCTCCAACGTGAACTCGTCCACGTCAAAACGAGCAGCTGTTTCTGGCCTGGCGAAGATTACCCAATTGTCCCCAAGCCTTGACAACGGGGCGGGAACGAACCAGCCGAAATGACCCGGTGGTGCAATGGATCCGCATTCTTTCACGTCGTGCAAGTGTAACAACGGCGTCGTGTCCACCTGTGGCGGGAACCAGACCTCCATGTTCACCATAGACTCTCTGTTCGAAGAAATCGTTCACCGTGAATACCCTATCGTCCATTTTCCCACCACGACTCGCGAGAGTAATTTTAATCTCGCGAGGTCAGAGGGAAAACGTCTCTTTATAATTAAGATTCCCCGTACAAGGTGCAATTTTCCACCTGGAAACAATTCCGTTGGAAAATTTTCTTCGTAACCTTTCCCCATGGGGACGAACTTTCAGCGAGTGCTAATTTTAAGAATAGGTGTTTGCTGTTCGAGTTTGTTGCTTACTCCGTTATACCAATCGCTATTTCGTCGAAATTTCTGCCAAAGCTGTCATCTTCCAGTTCGAAAATGAAAACGTCCGGATAACCGAGCACCTCCGTCAGGAAAATTTTCATCACGATAGTGGCCATCCTCTGAGACACCCTGCGAGACACCCCGAAGGTAATGTTCATCGACTGTTGGACCACCTTCTTCGGATACACCTCTGTTAAAATGTTAGTACTCCGGTCAGTGTTCTCGTCGCGGCTGAGGATCCATTTATACCACTGACTAGTCGAACGAAACGATAGTACTGTAGCGGCATCATTCTCACCATCGTCAATAGATGGATTCCTACTTGAAGAAAGTCGACGACTTTTTCGCAAGTCCTCGTTAAAAACCCTTCGTTTCCTATATATATAATTTTCAAACTCTCCTAGGTATTCCCCATCTAAAGCAGGACCTGCTAGTGGACCCATCCACCTCCTCCTCCCTCATCCCCCTCTCCCTATTTATTTATTTATTTATTTATCTAGTCCACTCCCTGCAGCTTACCCACTTATAACCAAAAGCTGCATAATTTTCATAATTTTTGCCTTTCTGTACATAGGCAAACACGCATTTTAATAATAAGATAGTTCTTAGGTCTATATTATCTTATACCGATAAGCGCGGTAGATTAAATTTAATTTTAGATCACGAGTGCTTCACGCTGGAGCTATCGATCTCATACTATAAATTTTCATTTATAACCCTATTGTACGTTTTCGTTCTTTTTGTGTACGTATATTATTGTATCTAGTTTCTGGCGCATTAAACGTATATTAAATTGGAAAAAAAAGAAATTAGCCTGCTAGTGAACTCGTCAGTAAGGGTATCTAGCAGGTCCTGCCAGGACGAAAATCATCCCTTCCTTTTCCTTTTGTCCCTTCTAACACCACCACTACATCGAGGATACCTGCTACCGAACGACTTCAACAATCATGGATGAGGACCCCCCCACAGTACTCTGGCATTACGCGTACTAGCGAATAATTATCGAAACACCTGAACTCGTGAATGGTATAAATGGATCATAAGTGGCCTACAGACGTCGATACGTTTCCTCGATGCATGCATCGACACGATTGACGAGTACAATTTCTCTAGTGTCTTGACATTTGTATCGATGCCTAAGGGAAAAGGGTGCGTACGTGGTCAGACACGTTCGAGTAACAGCTTACCTTCGAGCATCGTGAGACAGTGATTCGAGACAACGATCTTCGCGATGGTCAGCAGGACCAACACGGCCAGTACAGATCCAACTCTCAACATCTTGACCTCCTTCTCCTGTAAGCAGACCAACACTCGGTTCACATTTGCAGACAAACGAATATCGACTAACTGGTATTGTCCAGTGGACCATACGAAAGCTTAAGACGTCGATGTAGCTACCAATTACCCTAACCGCGGTTCGTCACGTCCGAAATTAGTGTGGCGAAGGAACAACGCAGAACGTAGCCAATAACAAAGACCAGCAGACTCATTGGCGCCGAAATGTTCGGCGAAAGTTCCGAGATACACGAGATTACGCGTATTCGATATCGAAACACGGCATCGAAGCCAAGCCGGTTCCAAAACACCATCTCGAATTCGCCATAAATTCAGTGTACAAACAGGCGATAAATTCGTGTACGACACGTCATTTGATATTTAGTCTGCTCCGTTCTGTTTTCGAACGGAAGCAGGGAAGGCACGAGAATGAAAATAAAAGGGAGAAATTTAAAAGTAGCGCGTTCCGCGATTCAATGGACGATCTCTAATGGGATATAATAAGATTCGCGAGACTGAGATTCGCAGGTTACAGTGCAGCTAACAATGCATCGGCCGGCGTATAAATAGCGACGATGCAGAGTGGCAGTGATCCGACTGTGAACGAGGAACATTAAATTTAGACGATGTAACGTGCCCCTCGCCCCTCTCTGTGCCGGTGAAAGAGAGAGTACATGCTCGGTTTGGACAGGTGGGGCACCGTCGACGGTGTCGCCACGGTGTGCAGCGCGTTTGTTTACAACGATGAGCAGCAGAAGCACAAGTCGACGGAGGTGACAAGAAGCAATGATCGCCACGTGCTATTCTTAGCCATGGGCGGCGGCATCCGCTGCTTTGACTTTTCAACCCGTGGGCGAATGAACTGCGTCGTTTCTCTCATCGTCTCTCGCGATTCCCGATTCGGTCACTCTTATTTTCGATCGAACCGCTCAGCCTCCGGGAACTGGGTCGTCTGCGTGCTTTCCCGTGAAGAGACGTGTTCCGTGACTAACGTCGTTCAAGGAACGCGTCGCAACCTCGCCGCTTCATTGGAACGCGTCGTTCTCGGAACGTCACCTATTTATCGCATCGCTGCATGCTTCCGGTGACACGCGGATGTGCGTCGATCGATGATCGATCGATTCGCGTAGGTTAGAGCTCGTAAGCGTTTTCACGTCGGACAAATGGCGAAACGCGGTTATGCGGAATTTTTGGGTGACACTTGGGTGACACTCGGGTGCCATTTGGGTGCTACTTGGGTGCCTCTTGGATACTACTTGGGTGTCATTTGGGTGCCATTTGGGTGCCCCTTGGGTGTTACTTGGGTGCCCCTTGGGTGCTACTTGGGTGCCTATTTGGGTGCCCCTTGGATACTACTTGTGTGCCATTTAGGTGCGCTTTGGATGCTACTTGGGTGCCCCTTGCGTGCTACTTGGGTGTCTATTTGGGTGCCCCTTGGGTAATATTTGGGTGCCATTTGGGTGCTACTTGGGTGCCTCTTGGATACTACTTGGGTGTCATTTGGGTGCCATTTGGGTGCCCCTTCGGTGCTACTTGGGTGCTACTTGGGTGCCCATTTGGGTGCCTCTCGGGTACTACTTGGGTGCCTCTTGAGTGCCTCTTGGGTGCCACTTGGGTACCACTTGGGTACCACTTAGGTGCCCCAGTTGACGTCACGCGACAGCACGCGAGAACTAGACGCAGATGTTTTAGGTATGCAGAGCGACATCGATGCACTGTCAACTCCAAAAAGAAGATGACGCTAGTTCATCCACTTGTGCGTCATACGGTCTTACTATCGGTCGGATAATCGAACCGTTCACGTGTTAGGAATAATTGGATGAACATTCGTTAAAGCTGCGGAGCTAATCGCGAATGCTTAAGGTACTCGTGCAAGCGGTTATATCCGTTTCGCTTCTTCCGGAAATCGCTCGATCACGGACCAATTATAGCAACGTAATATCCGAAATATTCGACGAACGTCGCGATGCTGGACGTCGAGAGATAGGTCTTCGAAAATGCTCGGAATGAAATTTCGCGCGCGATTGTGGAACTCGCGAGGACTTGTACGACGACCCGAGTCAATAAGCCCCGTAAAAAGCTCGGAACCGATAAATCAGGCTGGACGTTCGCGACACGTGCAATACTAATTACATACATCTGCGACGATAAATCATTCGCAACGTCGGCTATTTCTAACCAGCCTATCCTAGCTTAAACCACCTGAGCTTATCGATTTTCGGTTATTATTAGTAAACGAGTCCCTGAAAATCTGCGTGGCGTGAAACAATTTTACCTCGTTCGGCCTGATCAGGCAGTCAATTCTCCTTCAATAACGGAAGCATTAAACCTGCAAGGATGAGACAAATCCGTTTAACACTAGAACTACCGATCTTTAATGGGTACCTAACTATAACGTGCATAGATTATAGTAATTTCAGCGATACGATGAATATGAGTGAATATATTGATTACAGTTCTTTCTTAATACGAGTTGATACCAATTTTATTCTTAAAGCAGATGTATGTGTTCGGTGATTGCAAAAAGGAAAATTCTGGGACCAGTCATTTTCACTGGGTTGGTAGTTTTAGTGTTAATACGAGTCAAAACTCGGAACCGTGATTCTCGTTTGCATTTCCAGCGATTAATTTGTAACCGAGATTCGTCGCGAATCGCGATCCGAGAAATGCCTCGATTCGTAAATATTGTTCGTGCCAGTTCACCAAGTGACACCATGCCGATCGAACACCCGTGCACCCTCGATAACCACTATAGGCTGAACGGCGTACTTGGCGATACCGCGATTTATCGGAACTAGCGCAGATATTTTCATCGGCGTTGCGTCAGTCGTGTAGTCCGTCATGACGGAACGATCGAGGAAAATACCAGTGTATCGGCTAAGCATTTCGAGGTGGGCAACACATGACGCAGGAGAGGCCCGCACGTAGCGAACCTCGATTTACTGCCTTCGAGAAATTAAACCGGGACTGACCTACGACCTGCCTCACCATCGATGAATAATACATTATGGGAGGCCGGTGGAAATAATTCGATTAACCTTTTTATCGCGATACGACCGCAGGACCTCTCCTCCTTCGTGCTCCCTGCGCGAAAAACGAGCAGAGCTTCTCAATGGAGCAACCATCCGACGTGACATACATAACGCGCTTGCTTATCTCCGATGATTCAATACCGAACGTAAACATATTTGCTCTAGATTTTCCATTAAGACCAGTGCGTGGAAACAAGAGCAAAGGAGTGCATTCTGATTGGTCGTCGAGTTTAATAATCGATCGAGAGAGGAGGAAAATAAGATCACGAGTCGAGGAATAAATAACAGAATCGTGATTTATGGACGTTGTTTCCCGCCTTTGATTTTGCGAGGGGTTGCGAAATCTAGTATTTTCGTGGACGTCGAATATTTTATACGAATACTCAAGCTAGCACAAACAGTTTCACGCCAATGATAGATGTAGAAATGAAAGAAGAAAATGCAATAACGGAAGATACCGAGATACTAATTAAATATATACTAGAAGAAAATTAATTCTAGATAGAATCGAGATATTAATTAAATATATACTGAAAGGAAATTAATTCTAGATAGAATCCAGATATTAATTAAATGTATACTGAAAGGAAATTAATTCTAGATAGAATCGAGATATTAATTAAATATATACTGGAAGAAAATTAATTCTAGATAGAATCGAGATATAGGATTAAATATATAGCAGAAAAAAATTAATTAATTAATTAATCAATTAATTATTATAAAAAGAAGAAAATTAATTTAACAAAATTAATAAATAAAATAATAAATTAAAAGCTTAAAAATGGTCACGAGTTATGGTAGCTCGGTGTTGATCAAAATATACTAATTTTTATATACTCTTTATCTAATTGATCTAAAGGAGGAAAAAGAAGAAAATTAATTTAACAAAATTAATGAATAAAATAATAAATTAAAAGCTCAAAAATGGTCGCGAGTTATGGTAGCTCGGTGTTAATCAAAATATACTAATTATTATATACTCTATATCTAAAGAAGAAACAAGAAGAAAATTAATTTAACAAAATTAATAAATAAAATAATAAATTAAAAGCTTAAAAATGGTCACGAGTTATGGTAGCTCGGTGTTGATCAAAATATACTAATTTTTATATACCCTTCATCTAATTGATCTAAAGAAGAAAAAAGAAGCAAATTAATTTAACGAAATTAATAAATAAAATAATAAATTAAAAGTTTAAAAATGATCACGAGTCATGGTAGCTCGGTGTTGATCGAAATATACTAATTTTTATATACCCTTTATCTAATTGATCTAAAGCTAATCTTAAAGTTACAAACAGAGTTTAAGAAAACACAAATAGATAGCAAGATGTTATCTCTTCGTTCCATTTTTATTTTTACCGCGTGTATCTCGGAAAATAAAAAATGTAAAAAAGTTTGCGAATGACGTTATCCTCTAACTTTTATCGCTGGACGTATGCATACGTGTATTATGCATGGAAGTATTTAGTGCACCAGGTGTCGTGTCGACGTTGATTTCTTTTAACCGGCGACCTAAAAAAGAAACTGCGTATCGCGAAGGTAAAAGCCCCGTGCTCCGAGACGCCATGAAATTTCGTCGGACGAAAGGATCGTAAAAGTTTGCAAATTATTATCGCGAAGATACGACGGAGAAAGAGAGTCGAGCGAGAGACGTGCATCTATTTGTAGAACAAAAACGGACCTCGGGGAAAAAGAGGAAACGCTTTGACGCGAGTGGTCGCGCGAAGACACGCGCGTACGAGTTCAATAGATAAACGCGTTCATTAAGATTAATTCACAACCGCGCGATATGCAAAGTTAATTGAACGAGCGAGCGAGAGGACTGCGAGAGAGAGAGAAGGGGACAGCGAATACTTCTCGATTTTTCACCGCGCGCACGTTTTCGCAAAAACGAAACGAGCGGGAGAAACGAGGAGAAAATGGAGGGAAATTTTGTTTTCCAGAGAACGGATTACCCGAGTCGAAAACAACTCCGGGAAAATGGCGAAACTTTCGTTACACGCAGTTCGCGTGCAAGTGTTCCCAGAAACGTCGTGAACGTCGCCCTCGCCGCGTTACCGAGAAATTCGCGGCGAAAGGAAAAATGTTAGAGCGTCATAAATCACGCAGCAAGTTTATCGAGGTATCGAGAAATTTCACGGAAAGCCACGAAGTCGGTAGTAAAAATGGCGCGGCGAAAACCGTGGACGGATCTGCGCTGTTTGCCTTCCACTTTTCGACGTCAACAATCGGCCGGAGTACACGCTTGGCCTTGCCGCGATACCGATAACGTGGAAAAGCGTACACGAATGAAAACATGCGCGAGCGCATGCGAATGAATTTATGAGTAATCGGCAAGCGTATTGCACGGTACAATAAAAAGGCATTAACGAGCAGCGAGTTCAAAGGTGATGAAAATGTAAATGAAAGCTCGGCCTGTGAGAAATGTGCACATTAATAAATATCACCGTAATTTGTTTTCGAGCGTAAAATTGCGACGAAAATGAAAAACTGATATACGATAATATATTAACTCTATCGGTAGCTGACATAATTGCTAACTATTCATATTAATGCGAGAGGAGTCTTTATTTGGATGGCGTCAGCCTCCATCGAGATCTGTTTGCTTCGAGGAACCATCAAGATTATCAATTTTCGAAACAGGACTGAGTGACACAATGGGTCGCCATAGGGTCTATAAGAACCTGGCTGAGGGGTTCGAGGGAACACACTCGACAATCCACCTTCTGCATTACACATCGCACAAGACTCAAGACACTTGTACCGGCAGGGAATAAAATATAATCAAAGTTTAAAGTTAAATCTCTATAAACCCGATCCTCTACCACATTAACCCTTTGACTACGACAGACTTTGAAACGCACCGGTCGTACCATACGGGTAGGAATTCATTTACAATGTCCGCCGAGAAGGGCAAAATTTTGGGTAGAGATGCGTCCTCCGTGTCAGAAAAGCAAACTGCGTTGAGCGCTTATATGCGCGTTCCGTGTCACAAAAGCAAAATTTCTGAACGCGTATATGCGTCCTCCGTGTCAGAAAAGCAAACTGCGTTGAGCGCTTATATGCGCCTTCCGTGTCACAAAAGCAACATTTCTGAACGCGTATATGCACCCACAGTAGCCAAGGGGTTAATTACCGTATTCGAATTAATCCATTTTCTTATTAGCACTTACGGCAAGTAGAATTTCGATATGGATCACGAATCTAGCACGATCGCAGTGTTTATGGTAGCATCGTAAATAGATCTCGTAGAATTTTAATTTTCAAATTCCTCGATCGAGGATGCAAAATTTGGTACGCTTGTCACGATCGAGGTAGATTTACGATCCATTCGTGGTTTCGCGAATCCATTGCACTGACACGGACACTAATTCGCGAATGGGGCCCCTGTGACTCGCGCGCGAGACTAATTCGCGAAGATTTATAGCAGGAAGATCGGTGTTCCGTGATCTATTTTCTTGTTCACGGGCCTACGGACCAGGTGGTGTCGGTATTCGGTATTCTCGTTGGCAAGAGCTTGGTCACCGAGGATTACGCAACAGAGGGTGGTCGGTATTGGGCCTACAGGCCAGGATCTCGATGCGTAGGAAAGCTCCGCGTGACGTGACCTGGTAATTGGCATCGTTTTCCAAAGAGACATTTTTGGAAAGCGATGCCAAGCTAAGAGCTACGCAGCAGGTTCGAGATATTCGCGACGCGTGCTGAAATTCAGAACTTCTTTTCGAACGTCGGAAATCTGGAATATATTACGCGCACTGACGTTAGAGTAATGACGAAAATAATTTCATTTGCCGCGCTTCGTATACGTTTTAACACCAAACATCGATTCACCGATACATTATTCATTAACAATTTATTCACGTTTATTTTGCAGTTTATGGTTTGTAAACTAGGCAGAACCGCATTGACGTAGGTGATTAGGCAAAGCGTGCGTTGCACCGAACTTTTCGAGCAGGCTCCAACCGACCTCGCCGACTGCGCAAACAATATGCCGATTCATGAGTTAAAACCATTAAAGCAATTAAAAAAGGAAAAAAACAAATGAAAAAAAGAAATGAAGAAAATTCAGAAAAAATAAAACACGAGAATACTTCAACTGGCTGTAGAAATAATATTCGAAACGACAAGCAAAAGCTGTAATTTGTACCTGGACGCAGTGTACATAAATAAACGATATTAATTAAACTCGATGTTGAAAATAAGATACGTCTTAACGTATCTTATATGCAAAAATTAATCTGTCAAGAGAAATAGATATATCTCTATTCCATGCGTCAAAGAGGGAATGTGTCAAGTGTTTATTTCTCACGCAAGATAAGAATTAGGGAACCAGGACGAGCTGCAATCGCATATCCTTTTTCTTCACTCTAGATTTGACTCTCTACGAGAATAGATATACCTTCATTACAATATAACGTAACTATTTCTTTTACCCATAATTCCCAATACTCGATATTAGCTTTTCCAAAAATAGCTGCATACTTTCGGTAACTCCGGAAATAAAAATCTGATAGTCACCCGGTGTTGACCGATTCGATGCTTCCATTATTAAATGCAGAGATCTCTAAAAATATTCTAGAAGATTTCTCGATTAAAAGTAGAAGACGAAATTTATATGTATAATTGTACATCGATTCGATCCAATTAAATTTTCTTCTATAAACGCAACGGAAACGATTGTCGTCGAAAGATAGGCGATACGTTCATCCTCGTGTCGACTCAATAGCCACGCTGTTTGCTTCGAAACAACCGCCCTTTCTCCCACGTTTTATCAGCGCAGACTGCCAATCGCTGATTTCCAGCGAAAAAACAAGAGTTTCGAAAGCTGCGTATCGAGACTAATCGCTGTCAGGCGACGTCACTGCTCAAACACTGCACGAAATCGGCGAGCAACGATGAGATAAAATAAAAAGTCGAAAGATGGAGCTCAAGGGGAGGAAAGTTGACGAGGGATAATCTCCTTATCGATTGTTTTTCTTAGCGGAAATGCAACGCCTTGACCGTGTTTGTCGTGGATAAACAAAGCGATGTATGCGCGATGACGAAATGGTTTTAGTGCATCGAAACGGCCGTGACGAACGCGATTATGAATGACCACCATCGCTTTTATCGGGGACAGTGTCGAAAGCGTTCGGAGAACCGCCCTTTTTCTTCGATGTCGACGCTCACGGTTATCGACATGGACACAATGACACGATAATGGCAATCTCTTCCATGGGAACGAGCGCGTTTCGATTCAATCGCTAATCCAATTACGAGGCAGCCAAGCGAGGTGGCTTGCGTCACGGATAGGGGTTGCGCGTCTGATAAACGATGCGGTGTCTCCGGGAAAATCGAATTTATTCCCCGAAATTTACCCTGAACTTATCGAAGGTCTTTGGAACGTGGGCGGAAAATTGTGTCTCTGTAGAACCGAGCACGCTGTGTGAGTTGAAGTCTGCTTGTTAAAGGTCTTACAGCGAGGGTGAGAATTTGGGGTTTCGCGTGACCGAGCACGTTGAGACGAATTAGCACGTCGAGGAATTAGAAGGGAAAGGATATGTAATTTTGCTCGAGATATTAACCCTTTGCACTCGACGATCTTTTTCTTAACACTAGGTTTACGGACACTATCTGTACACCTATTTCTAAGGACACCTGTCAAATTCGCAGGTAAAGGAAACCTTTTTTTAACGATTAGTTTAATTTAAAAACAATTATATATTATATTAACAATCTTAATGTAAGTTAATTAAATCTGTTAGCATCGTATAATTGGAGCAACCCTTCCGTCAAATTCACGGGTTCCGTAAATCTAGTGTTAAAGAAGAATAGGAGTTCAAAGATTTTCTGCTATAAAGTTGACGATACTCTTTTAAGCAGTAAATAAGAAATTGTATAATAGTTAATACATGGAATTATTTGATTTCGATATTTTGCACATAGTTATATTATCTTAAATTTAACATATTAACCCTTTGCACTCGAGAGGTGAGAGGTGAGCTTCAGTCACCATTTCGTAAAATTTGGAAGATCGATATTAATTAATATATCAAATTTAATATAATGTAACAGTGTGCGAGGTATAAAAATCAAATAATTCTATAATTCTGTTACTATATAATTCTTTATTTACTGATCAAAAAAGTATAGTCAGTTTTTTAATAGAGAATCTTTGAATTTCTACTCTTCTTCGAGTACAAGGGGCTAATTACTATCGATTTTCGAAATTTTATCAAATGGCGACTGAAGGGCGCCTCTCGAGTGCAAAGGGTTAATGCTGGGACTAGCTAATATAATAAAAATAAATAAATAAATGCATCTAAAAGTCACCAGAGATTCTATCAAAGATTCCTGTATATTTTTTACACTGATAGAAACAAAAAATCTAAAAGCTGTCAATTTGACGAATTCGATAATTCCAATTTAATTTTTCAAAATTTAGAATTTGTCTCGTGTGTGTGTATTTTCGAAGGCCCACAAAATTAGCGATTTTATAGCGAAAGTAACGTGTAGCTACGAAACACGCAATGGCGAGTTTCGCTGATGAAATAAGACCGATTCTAAAGCGAGACATAAATGTCGCAAACGCTCTATCAATGGAATAAACAAATGCGAGAAAAACTCGAGAAACTCAGATACACGCGAAACACTAAACAACGAGATTAATCAAACTTTTTCAAACTTGCGGAAATGAGCAGTGGGAAAAAATGTTTCGTAGAAATTAATTAAATTTCGTTCATAATTAATTAAACATCCAGTAAGGAAAGAAAAATCTTTTTCCTCGAAGAAAAATTCTATTCGAAAGAAAAATGAAGCGAAGAATATACTGTAGGATACCAAAAGAAATCGCGAATCGGCTATTGCCAACAAAAACAAATTATAAACCGATCGATATCTTCTAGAAGCAAGTCGAAAAGTTATTCTATATAACAAAATTATATTAATTAAATTGCTCGGCTATGGGGAGGTGGAGCGTAGGTTAAGGAAAGCATAAAAGCGTGGTCCTTGACAATCAAAACAGAGTCCTTAGAAATCGGTTGTGACCAACACAAGCGTGAGTCGCTTGGTGTTGGAAAGAGAGTTTTAACCCTTTGGACTCGAAGATTTCTTTGTTGCCAAGATGCAATTCGAAGCTCTTAGATTTTTACAAGCTCACTGACACTCTTTATGCTAAAATAAAAAAAAGGAAATCGTGAATTTGCGTTGCAACGAACGAATAGAATAATTTTATTTCGATGTTCTTAATATAATTATCATCGTTCATTATCCAAGTTATAGCATTGAAACAGAAGGTGACTGAGAGTCACCTCTCGAGTGCAAAGGGTTAAAAGAATGCGTCTTTGTGTGTTTTCGTTTCGTTGCCTTGGTGTTCTTTTCCTAAGTTAAATCAGTGTACGAGTTTCGGGTTTGTGTTACCGTGTTCTTGTTCTTTCGACAATTTACGGTGTCTGAAGACGAGTATTCGCCATCCTAGAATACTGTCTATCGGAGAAAAATTATTCTCGACGCTTTCCCAAGTACGGACCCGATCTAGATCGGAATGATCGACAGGATCGGACGCGACGAGCGGTCTCTATCTACTTACGATCAATGAACGAGGGGAAGTCAACGAACCGGATGCAGTTCGCCAGGGTCGCAGCGACAATGCTTCGGCTAGATAACAGCAGACTCATGCGTGCCGTTGAAACGCAGCGCCGTGAGTAACGTAATTACCGCGAAAGGCGCGTACTCGCGCGCGTGCATATTCACGCGTATATAGGTAGCCGGTTAATCGCGGCGATAAAAGTACGCACGAAACAGCGCTCGCTGCTTGTCACTCGCCGCGGATTGACGTCACGATGACACTTGTTTGCCCGAATAGCGTGGTGCACGTGTGTACGTGTGTACGCTAATCGATAACGATAAACAGCGGCGCGAGCGGCCTGAAAATAGACCTGGCGATTTCTCAATGAAGAAAGTCGTCGGACACGAGTTTCGATCGACGATCGAGCGTGTCCAAGCCGATCTGACAACGCCCGAGCACCCTTCGCGCGCACCCCTTGCACTCTCGCCCTTTAGTCCCTGCACCTCTGACACGGTACTCGCGTTACGTCGCGATTACGCCCGACTCGATTTGCGTCAATCGATTCGACCCAGAACGCGCGCCGGTCCCAGCACGCACGCGCGAGTTTGCTCAGTCAGTTTTCGTCCAAACGGGACGAGACACTGTCAATAATCCCGGCATTTCGCGTTACCACGGCACTCTTGCCCGTACGCGGGAACACGGCGTCAAGCGGCCAAGGTTAAGAGAGATAAATCGATTCGATCCCGAGAGGAGAGAACGAGCTCTCTTATTCGCAGAGACGGTGATAATGACAGAGGTCTGCCATTGGAACCAGTGGGAGGTGGGACGCGAGCTTGGACGAAGAAAATCGCCGGGGAACGTCGTTGGGGTTGAGAAGGGAGAGAGATACTGGGACTAGATTCTTCTAGAATCGCGAATTATATTCCAACGAATTTGTAAATGTCAAGCGATACGGAGTAACGGCGAATACTTGGAAAAAAGTCATCGGTAAGAGATTGAATTTGGGGGTTTAGTTGGAATATTTGCGGATAGGGCGATAAAGAGAACCGCGTGATGATGATTTGGAATGTAATATCGGATGGAGTACCGATCGTTGACTAAACAATAAGTTATCGCATTCGCTGTTTAAGAGCGGTCATCGAGGAAGGTAATTTTAGCGTCTCGCGTACAACCTATCTTTCTATCGAAAAGATAAAATAATCCAATAACGATTTGTAACCGTGATGTGCAGATGTTACAGTAAACGGTATAATGGTACGCGATTATTCTTATAAAAACATTAAACATTATTCTACTGTGATTCGTTGAAATTAAAGGTGATTTCCACCTTGTAAAACAATTCGAATTCGCAGATCGATTTTGCGAAGTTTGAGATATTCCCTATATGGAAAGAAGAAAAGAATCGAAAGATTCCCACGTGAAATTTGAATTGCAGACAATCGATCTAAAGAAATTTTAAATATTTCTATACTCTATTCGTGCTCCATAGGAAATAAAAAAATTCCCTGTGTGGAATAATTCGAATTCGCAGACAGATTTAGCAAAATTTGATATATTTCCTATATTCGACAGAAAAGAAAAGAAAAATCGAAAGTTTCCCGCGTAAAATTTGAATTGCAGACAATCGATCTAAAGAAATTTTAAATATTTCTATACCCTATTCGTGATCCATAAGAGATAAAAAAATTCCCTGTGTGGAATAATTCGAATTCGCAGATAGATTTAGCGAAATTTGATATATTTCCTATATTCCACAGAAAAGAAAGGAAAAATCGAAAGTTTCCCGCGTAAAATTTGAATTGCAGACAATTGATCTAAAGAAATTTTAAATATTTCTATACTCTATTCGTGATCCATAAGAGATAAAAAAATTCCCTGTGTGGAATAATTCGAATTCGCAGATAGATTTAGCGAAATTTGATATATTTCCTATATTCGACAGAAAAGAAAGGAAAAATCGAAAGTTTCCCGCGTAAAATTTGAATTGCAGACAATTGATCTAAAGAAATTTTAAATATTTCTATACCCTATTCGTGATCCATAAGGGATAAAAGAATTTTCTGCATGGAACAATTCGAATTGGTGAGACTGAATTTTGGAGAGTCGTAAGACGGGTCTGGTAAATCTCTCGTGAGCTCACTGACCGGTTAACCTTGCCCGCTTCCGCGAATCGGGAAAGATCGCGCGAGTAACAGGGTCGCTCGAAAATCTTGGCCGATGATCGTGAAAAGCAGCCGGAGGCCTGTCTGTCTGCATCGGTATGCTCTCTCGCCCGCATCTCGAATAGCAATGAACGTCTTCGAGGGATCGACGTAATCGTCTCTGAACTGTTTTTACAGCACGTCGTCGATAAACAAGTCTCTGCTCCCGCAATCGAAATCGTACGATGTTTAAATACGAGTTAACGCTTTTTAACGCGGACCAGCGGTGTTTACGATAGCCGTGCTCTTGCCGACGACGCAGCCTTCGTTGTAGAAATCTAGACGCAAATATTTCGACACGCGACTATTCCAAACTCGCGGGAATTAATTTTGAAGGAAAAACAAAAATAAATTAAAATATTTTCCCTAAAATATAATTAACAATTGTTGGAATCGAACTTAACAGTGCAATCGCTGACTTTGCGCATTTAAAATGCGCGAAAAATCTGAAAAGGTACCAAAAAGCTGCGCGAGGCTTCCAATGTTAACAGGACCCAAATATTAAAAACCCAAATATTCCTAAAAAATCTCAAAAATATTTTTCTTAACAATTTAATCTTCCTTTCGCTCATATTTCTTATGCACGAACCGTGTTTTCAAACGATCATCGTCTAAACCATCATGTTTCCGGACTCGTCTCTTTGTTCCAAGTGTTTGCAGATATCTGCAATACGAGCATGCTTCCTGTATCCACAAATGACTGTTCGCAGGGGAACACGTCGCGTTTCGATTTATTGATCCGGGCTACCCACGCGGTCAGATAACGCGAATGAAGATGAAACGGTATCGGTGTTTTGCACGATCTCGCTACACTGGCATGATCTCGCTTCTTAGTGAAACATTAATATACCTGATGACGCGATTTTGTGACATTATGATTAACCCTTTCGCTATTACGATTAACCTTTTCCCCTGACGCACCAACGCCGGCTACTGCTCGTGCTCAGGAATGCGACTTGCAGTGTGATATACGTTCCGGAATGCTGAATAACAATAAACAACCTTTAACAAACTGAAAATACCATAGGTTAAAATATACAGGATCGTTTTGACGAAGAACTAGTCGCGATCGATATTTGGTCTCTGTTGGAAGAAAAATTATTTTATTTATTCTGTAAACCGACGAAGGAACAGTTATTTGGGTATTCAACGTCGAGGGGATCATTTGTTGATCCCTCTACGTTGACAATTCTTCGATATGATAGTCACGTGGGTCAAACTGGAAAATTTTATCTCATCGTTTGGAAGATCTTTTTGCCACAGAAAATAGTCGCGTTCGACGGTCTGAATGAAAGAATTACGAGCGTGATTGATCGATAGCTAGGATAGGTTATTTCTCATCGAAGGTTGTATAAGATACCTATCAGTTTGGAATTTCGACACAAAAGGAAACGCAAGTGAAAACAACGGTCGCCGCGTATCTTAACGTGTTATTGCATTCCAATGAACGAGACTCATTACCGACACGTCGACAAAAAGGGAAGCATGCGGAGCTACAACGATAATAAATTCCAATCACGTTATTTCCTTCCACGTATCAGTTCTCGAGGAATGGAAGGAATCGGTCGCGAATTTCCGCGAATCGAGTGATTTTATAATCCAATGGAAATTAGATAAGATTTACGAAAATCCCCTAGAAATACCAACGAATCATTCCCGTTTCGCGCTGCTGGCATTTCGATGAAACCTTCGGCGAGATCTTCGAACAGATCTTCGATAAGATTTTCTAAGAAATTCTCCACCTTCGAATTAGCCAATCGACGCGAAGAACGCGGTCAAAGAAAATCCTTTGAATCAAACTCTCGCTAATTGTGCCGATAATTACAAAACTGGTCTATCCTCGTTTCGAAATATTAAATGCTAATTACAACACGAGCGCAAATTCAATCCAACGATTCTATTTTCTGCTACGTCCCAAACAGAACTTCGCTATATAAAATAAATTCAAAATGGATCTCTTTAACCCTTTGCACTCGGCGAATTTTTCGTTACAGGAAAATAGTCATTCGAAGACTTTCTGCCATAAGGTCGACCATATTTTTAAAACGGTAAATAAGAGATCATATGCAAATTAAGACGTAGAATAATTTTACTTCGATATTCCACGTATCGTTGGATAATTATAAATTTTTAAATGGCAATCGGGTGCAAAGGGTTAAAATTCCTTATTTTTCGTTCATTTTTTCTCCGACGAATAAAATCGCGTGTCAATCGTGTGACTTGTAATACAAGTAAGTAAGAATATGTTGAAAATAAGATACGTCTTGACGTATCGAATATACGAAAATGAATCTCTCAGGAGAAATAGATATATCTTTAAACTATACTCGAAAAGGTTCCGGGAATGCTGTCTATTTCACACGTTAGATAAAAATTAGGGGATCAGGCACTCTAATTTTGACTCTCTACGCGAACAGGCAGAATACTCGAGATACACCTTCCTCAGGAAAGAATAAAGGTTATTAAAAAATACAGATAGTTATTTCTTTTTGTCCCAATAGAATAAAATAAAATTTTGTTTGAATTATGATTCTCGGTAATCTGTTTTCACATGCACGGAATTAATCGGCGCATTTTTGTCGCTTGCAATCACGATCCTCGAGCAGAGAGCATTGGCGTACACGCACTAGGTGCGCGTCTGCGGCAATGAAATCAAGGCTCTCTGAATAACTGCAACTTGTTCCGCGGAATTGCAACGGCGAGTCGCTCTCAGTCCTGTAAACAAGTTTCATATTCATGCTAGCATCACGTGGTACCATCAGCGTGTCGCCTATATATCCACCTCGTGTACGTCGTTTGATTTTCTACACGGTTGCCAGGAAACCGAGTAACGCGGACGACCGTGAACACCACGCGAACTTCGAGTTCCTGCAAGAGTAGAAATTCGAACGATGCCATGGACACCGGGGATTTTCGAATTACCATGCGTCATCGTTACATGCGTAGTAGAGATATTTCCGATCGTTTACGAAAAGTATCCTTGAATCCGGCCAACTCACCGAGCCGCTAATTTCAACCGGGTAAATATAATTAGAAACATTACTGCGAAGTCGAGGCAAGATAGAATCCGACCAGAGAGCTCTATTTTTTCCTCCCTCGCGAACAATGAAACGGTACGGTACTTTAATGGATCCTGCTGATGGAAAGGTAAGTTTCCGCGAAAATTTGATAAAAATTTCGAAGGTATCCTAGTACCGATTAGTCAGTGATTCGCTAGATTCCCCGATTATTACGTATTCCGTGGAAACACGGTTAAATTATTTGACAAAAGATGACGCGAATGCTCGTCAGAATGGTTCTAACGTAGGCAAACAAAGCTTAGCAACGTACGTGTGTACTTTATTTGACGTATACATAAGAAAGAGTCTCACTGGCATGTGCTCGAAAAGACTTCCTTAACGATAATAATAAGTCACATAAAACTGTTTACACTCGTGAAAAAGAGAACGATAACAGGATTTCGGACTCGAGAGTCTGCAAACGAAAAATATTTACGACTCGAGAGACTAAGAAAGACGCGAAATTTCCCTATTTTTACGTATTCGAAACACTCGATCACGATGAGCGGGGTACCGAGATTAAAAATTCCTCGATTTTTCGAATTCCAGGAAATTTTCCCAATTCCCTATCTTGGTAATGAGCAGAACACCGGTTTCTATATACTCGACGTTCAACAATGGTAATTTCCAAGTGCAAAAATTGCAATATCTTCACGCTTCGACCCCATAGCGTTCTACTAACTCGAATTACCGTGGAGAGCAATAGGAAAGAGGAAAGCTCGAATGGCGAGGTCGCGCGAGGTTGAAGCTTGGTGACCGTGCGAATACGCGTGCCAGGCTCGCTGACCGATCGCGAGGTGTCAAGGCCAGGCACGGATTGTATAGTTCTCGCGGGCAGGTGGGTGGAAGTCATCGACCCGCTTTGTGCATACGTCTGCAATGGCGTGGACTCGCGTGCGGCGCGTATCAGCTCGCGCGTGAGGAACGGCCGGGACGCTTTCGATCGACGAGCAGCGAGGTAAACGTCCGTTGCGACGCTAACGTGCTCGATTATGGCTGTGCACTCTCGAAACCGCGCGTGACGCAACCCGTGAGAGAAATATTTGGCACGCGACGCGGAAACCTCGGCGCGTGGCACCGACGCCGAGCTAACGGGATAAATAGATGAATAAGATACGCAGCGCAACGACGACGCCCTGCAATGGGCAGTGCAGACGAGCATTATTTGCGTCGAAACGCGACGAAGGTCGCGGTACGATTCCTATCGAATCCGAATTTACGCGACGTCGGTCCTCGATAAATCATCCCATACGAACGGATAAATAAGTTCGAGTGGGTAAATGGATACGGAGACTCGCCATTTTGCGTGCGAATACATCGGACACGTGAGCTTTCCGAGAAAAGTGACGCGATTCGGTCTCGAATAGTAATGAACCAGTAGTAGACTCGATAAGTCCAAGTGGTAAATACCGACAAGAGAACTAAATCGGTCTGCACCTTGGTTCTACGAATACTTAAGTTAGTCGAGGTATTTAGAAATGCAGCGACTCTTGAAAGCTATCAGCCGCGTTATCATTTTGTCGCCTACTCTACCACAAAACTAACGCGAAATTTAACTGATATGTGTCAACGTAGATACGCGCAGATTGGAAAAAATATGAAAGTAAAATCAAATGTTAAGTAGCATTTCCCAATAGGTTCTTGACTATGAACCAGTTGAGATAAAGTCCCAATCGAATGCGACTTGAATCTCAAAGAGTGAACTTTTGCGAACGGAACCATTTTTGTCGAAAAACAGATATACGCTACAAGATAACGTTGCAAGAATTATAAACTACATTTTACATCGGTGAAATCTGTTTTTTCTTGTAAGAAACGATATGTTTCAAGATATTGGGCGTAACACCGAAGGACTTTCGGCCATTTCGCCATTTTCCAGCTACCGTTCGCAAAGAGGTTAAATCTTTGACGATCGGGTCTCGAAGGGTACAAGAAACCATAAGATCTCTACCTTGCTCGTCCAACTCGGAATTTACGATAGAATCGCGAGGATTCGCGTCAGCATCCCTGATTCGGTCCTTCCCGATGAATGGTTCCGTGAGGTTCCCTGGTAATGAACCGCAAAACCGCGGCGTCAGTCGGGACAATAATTGCGGTTGTCGGTAGCAATTTAACGATCATCGTTTCGCGCCCAACGGCCGTCACGTTAATGAACAATTCTAAGCAACGTCCGCGCCAACTATAGTAACGACGCGTGGCTATAAAAAGTACGCTTCTTCGGCGTCGTAATCAGCCAGAGAAAACGTGCGCGCTGTCCCTGACACGCGAGTCTCTCTCGTACACTCGTCGGCGATCCACTACAGAACCGACCTCGTGTATATGTATATATATAAATCGGATCTACGACCTGCAACGCGGGCAGTCGGTTGCACCATCGAGACGCAGCTTGCACTTTCGTCTAGAAACTACGTGAGCAGCAGCTGATCCGCGCTGCGTCATCAATGGTCACGATGCTGCTCTTCGAGTTTAGGCTTTGAAAGAAATCGCTCGCGATCGCAGTTTTCTAACATGATGCAAACTACCGTCCGATCATTGCAAGATTCGTCGCTTAAGCGTAGAGTAATCTAATCGCGGCGTTTAATGCGTGGCCGACGACCAATTATCGTGACGTTACAAAATAAATTTCCCTAAGTCATTGGCTCGATTGCCTACCCAGACCAACTTCCAGACTAATTTTATATTGCGTCGCTGAATATTTTATTATTCTTTTCATTCGATTTTTCGAGACGCACACGCACACGTGCGTGGTTGCTTGTGTCGGGTACAGGTCATTGACCTCTGATGGATTAATCCTGTAGCTACGAAACGCGTATACACAGGCTCCTAGAGTGTTCGCGTGTTTGCGAGAGATACGTATTTACGATATTCAGAATTGATGAGTCCTTTTCGAAAATGTGTTTGCGTGAATCGTAAAATCTGATGGGACGTTTAACGCTGTTGGTATTCCTTGGCAAGTAATTTATAATGGCTGTTATACGAATACCATGCGAAGAATTGGAAGATTTTTAGAGATTTGCTACTTGCAAATTCGAGTCAGAATTTCGTAGAACGAGCCGAGAAAATAGATGGAAATTACCAGGAGATAGAGTCGTTCGTCTACAGACAGCCGGTGTCTGATCATGCCGCGTGCCTTTCCACTAGTTTCATCAGCCACCGTGATCTACTTTCGATCGGGAGCAATTCGTTCGCTATCACAATCACGTCACACTCTTTACATACCCTGTCGAGATTTCTCGACTCCGTTATTTCGACTCTAGAAACTCGCTTCTCCGGAAACGATCTAGGGAAAATGACTTGCACTTTCTTTCCGCTCTATTTGCCAAGCCAGATAAACATTGCGCGTACCTACGATGCTCTGTACACGGTGTGTGCGAACTAGCAAACCATAACAGCCGCTTCATAAATTTCTCTTCTATCGTTGCTCGAGCGTAACGGAGAATCAACGAAACCTGAACTACGTAGTTAGCCGGTCGTTCGAAACGCGTCACCGTGTACATTCCAACAGTGACTCTGAAAACGTTCTCGAATCAGTGAAAGCGTGGAACAAATTCGCGAGTTGCACAATCCGTTACGCGTTTCCGGTGAAACGTCATCTGTTTTTCAGCGATTCCTCTCGAGTTTGAGCAGCAAGTATTCCGGATGACGCACGAAGAAGGAATACTCGTGTACGCCACCCACGACATCCAGCCATCCTTCTCTTCCAACGACTGTTTTTGGTCTCGATAAAAAGGCAGCACTCGATAAAATCGAATCGCGAGACGTGTATTGCCTTGGCGCCTACGAGGCTTTACGGCACGCCCGATTCATTTCCGGCCACGGAACACCTCTCTGTCGCTCTCGCGCTTCCTGGCAGGCAGAGGTCTGCTCGTCAAAAAATAGCTCCGTCATAGTTAGCGTCATCGTCATCGGCCGGTGAGTCACTGAACGCTGCGAAGGAGGACACGGTGGGTATCTCGCTCGAGAAAGCCGTCATCTCGAGCCGCACACGAGAATAGTAACGAACCTTCTACGCTCTGAACGAAAGCGTGGAACACAGACATGTCTCGGTATAGGTACATCGATTGCGTAGCTCGGAGCGCGGGAATTCGCGTGATTTTCGAATCGATCGCGTGGGACGTCACTTAGGCGATCGCGTAACGAGCGAGATAACGGATGACAAGGCGTCGTGGATCGAGGGATCTATGCAAATGCGCGTATAAACAAGGAGCTCTTTGGAAAATCCAACCGTGACGTAAGTGCCATTCGACTGATGGAACATTCTAATAAATAAAGCGGCAAGTTTCCTGTTCCAGGGGAATTTTCGCAAAGGGATAAACAAACGGATGCTGGCACATGGAACGTGCAAGCTTTTGTTTGCCTTTTCACACTCGCTGGAGGCTCCACTCCGTCTTGCGACCCACATTCGATTTTATCTTCGCGATGCGACCATGCCACCGAGACCCTGACTCCTCGCACTTGGAAAACTAAATCACACGATCCAATTGTAGCGTCCGTAGCGGTATTCGTGTAGAAATATCACGGTTCACACTGTCGTAAGCTTGAGATCCTCGAACGGTTGTACGTCATTCTCTCCGCAATTAGCCAATGCAAATCGGTTTTCCTGAAAGCAGACTTACCAGGAAGATATGGAAATTTTTCTTTCGCGAAATCGGCAGCCACCACTTTCCACGTGGCGCCTGGTAATAGGGAAAATTACGATTTCTCGCGGTTAGGATCGTCGGAACTACGTTCTTTCGAAAAATGATTCACTACGAATCCGAGAACCCGCTGATATCGTAATCTGCGAAAATTCCCCGCGTTGCAACACCCCACGGTAGCGACTTCAAAACACGCTGATATTACACAGCTAGCGAAACTAGTGGAACATCGAGATTAACTGCCGACTAGGGAATTATTCGCGCTGATCTTGCACAAAGAGATTCCAGGGAACTCTCGCACGTTCCGATTACGATGAACCCGATCCTCGACAACAATACCATTCCGAATAGCCGCGATGGAGAACACGGTCAGATCCCATAAGAGCCACGTTCGTGACACGGACTCTTGTACTCTTGCACGAGTTGTTTGTAAATATACGAGGCTAGTTATATAACCATCGCGTTAAATATCGTTAAACCTTACCTAACCAGTATTTGCGACATTGGTCGAGCTGGTCGACCAACCGAGAAACGACGACCAACCTTTCCCTATATCGAGGAAAACGTGGAAACGATTCACAGAATCCTGAACAAATGGACAAGATTAATCGCGACAAAAGACAGGTGTCACCTGACCGAACGATAGACTTGACCGCGGTGTCAACGACAGGTCTCGATTTTCATTTCCATGAAAATCGCGAACGAGACGACGCCACGAGCAACATGACTAGTTGGCTCGCGAGCAAACAAGTTTTTTGCAAATCATTCACTGCGCTGCCGCGGTTTACACGTATCTAGCAGAGCACCGTGACAATGACTATCGTAGGCAAGGTCGGCCAATTCGAGTAGAGAGACGGCCGAGGAACGCTCGAGTAGAGGGGATAGTCGTCGCAAGGCCGTGAGACTGATAGAGGCAAGGAAAAGTAACCGATTCTCTGGACTATCGAATTTTATTCTCGACACGACGAGTCCGCATTCCCGACTAGGCACCCGTGAACCAACGTCATGGTTCCGGCTCATTTTTACGGTTAGCGCGGCCTAATCCCAACGTGAAAGTATAACCATCAATTAATTCACCGTGTTTTTCTATTTTCTCCTCCCTACGCGTACAAACCTACGTCGTACGATCCTTATCTACTTAGCCATACGTTCTCACGTCTCTCTTCCTTTCTCCGACTTTCTTTTCCCAAGAATTCGCAAGAATTCGCAAGAATTCGCGAGAATTCGCGCTACCGGGTCGTACGATACTTTCCCGGCAGGAAAATGGACCTAAAGACCAGGCCTACATAGGCGCAGGCTAGACCATCGAAACGAAGAGAGGCACGACGCGATTATCTGCCTTGGGAACGAGGTATTCCGCGAATACGAGCTACCGCTACGTCACGGCTATCGGACGAAAATATTTGTTCACGCGGGAGATACAGGCACGGGCTAACTTTCAAAACATCTTTGTCTCGGCCGTGGAACAAACAAGGTTCCGTGCATTGTTCGTCGTCGTTGTTGACGCGAAATCTTATCGATTATCTGCGAAACTCACGGAATTTGCGGTCGATAACGCTTTGTTTTCCGATACACCCAGGCCTGGACTCACGCTGTTTATGAATCGACGAATACTAGGGCCCGTTGTAATTACCCCGACGCACAGTTTGCGCAAACATGGCGGACGTTGGACATGGCACGGGACTAGTATCGTTTGACAGTCGAGAATCGTCTAATGGACTAATCTTCGCGGGCCATAAATTCTCGTTAGCTCTATCCGTTCGAGCAACCAGTTCAATGTGTCGTTCCGTAAAAGTAGAGTATAGTCTTTCATTCGCATAAGCCTATTGTCGCCATGGTGGCACGTATTCGGCACGAACGATCCGTGATACCGGTTCCCGATCCGCCTGGGTCGGAGAAAAAACGAGAAAGTGGACGTAACTGTCGTTGGATGAATTAACTCGTCTCGAGGTACTTACTTCATCACACAGGAACGAAGCTCGCAATTCTCTCGTCCTCGACTTATTCTCGCTCGAGGAAACCCATCAAACAGTTAAGAACACATCGTGCCGCGTAACGCGCGCTATATATACGCGTATGTAGTCCGTGTACACCTATGGTTCTATCCGCGGCGTGCAAATGGAAAGCATAGCACAATGGGCGCCAGTGTGCGTATCAATGAAACCTCAGATTTCCTGTCGGAGTTCAGGGAATTTCATGTATCACCGTGTTCCGGCTTCCCTGCCAGTTTTATCTAATCACTCCAGCTCTTCGTGCCGGTCAGTAGTTTTTCTAGGTCGCACATGTTACAGAAAAATTTCCACCACTCTTCAACTGTGTCTTTGCACCGTGCGAGCCGTCCGAGGGAGCGCGAAAGAGGGATGAAAAGGTTCGATCCCGAAGGGTACAATCGGTCCCCGAAAATTACGAGTTCGCAGCGAGATCCGAATGTCTTAACGAGGAACCTCCCTGACACGTGTGACAGCGACGTTTCGTCGAACCGCGTCGGTTTGGCTCATTCGGTTAACTGATAAAGAGCAACGCTCGCCGCATCGTCGAGACGAACGACATCCTACACGCACGTTCACCGCGCGGCTGTTGGCGCAACACTGAACAACTGCGTATCGGTCATAACTAACGGCGCCTCGGAGCGCGCGATGACTCGCGCAGTCGCATGATCGCCTACAC